>NC_066871.1:27574173-27694173 GCF_022985175.1 Labeo rohita | reverse complement strand
AATTGTTATTAGACGTTAATCGTTATGGTTACCATGTAGGTCCCGGTGATGAGCTCTGAACTTGAGACGCTGGTTGAGGACTTCAGGCAGCTCGATCAGTTTGTCACGCAGCAGGTGAGAAACTATACAAACGATACAGAAGCTTAGAATATGTTATTAATTCAAATCTGCATTGCTTAACGCTGTGCCTTTTTCTTTCTGACAGAATTTCAGCTGCTGCGCCTGGGAAACTGTACGCCAGGAGATTCTGTTCGTCATGGACCGCTTCAGCATAATGACTAGAAGAAGACACAATTAATGCAGTGCATGCTGTGAATTAAATGTTGTCCATTATTTATTAATACGCTAATTTAATTGTTTTTATTTTGCACTTTTCATTTTCCGTTGATGTCGATATGTATATCATATTTTTTATATTTTTTATTCATTTTATAAAATTAATCGATGGACTTCCAGATTAATGAATGTTAACGGCTCTGGGCTTATGCTATTTATAAACACATTTATTAGAACAACTAATCTAGACTACACTAAACAGTTTACAATAAGCGAAAAAAAAGTATTGTCTTTTATTAAACAAACCACTGTTTATACGGGAATGTGCTATTATTACTATGAAGGAATTCTTTATTTATGTTGATTGTAACAGAATGAATGTCTAAATGTCTTTGTAACAAATGTGCGCATTTGTCGTTTAAATAAATGCTTAAAACTGTACACTGTCTCAAATCGGTATGTCATTATGTCGTTTAATACAAAAAAAAACAACAAAAAAAAAAAAATTTTGTTATTCTTATGTTGAAAACAGCTGTAGATCTTTGGATCTTTCTATTCATCAAAGAATCCTGAAAAATGTACTCGGTTGTTTTAAATACTGATGATAAAAATAAATAAACAGCAAATCAGCATATTAGAATGATTTCTGAAGAAGCATGTGACACTGAAGACTGGAGTAATGGTGCTGAAAATTTGACTTTGATCACAGGAGTAAATTCTATTTTTAAATATATTTAAATAGAAAGCAGTTATTTTTAATAGTAAAAATACTTCACAATATTACTGCTTTTGCTGTTTTGGGATAAAATAAATGCAGGCTTGGTAAGCAGAAGAGAGAGAGAAAGAAAAAAAACATAAAATATTACTTTTTAAAACATTTTCACTGGTAGTGTATGTCTATGCAAGTTGTGGGTGAGTTTATTTTTTAAAGTTTTGTATATTTTGAAAGACTTCTTTAGAGACATATTACACGGGGAGAAAAAACACATTTAAACATGAAAATGTACAGTCATTTCGAGGGGGAAAAATGTTTAACACATTATCTGTATTTAAAATGCAATTTATTTGCTTCCCAACAATAATTTGAGCGGTTCACAAAACAATAAAAATATAAAAAAATGTAGAAGTATATATAAAAGTATATATAAGAAGACGACGAAGAGGAGTAATTTATTATTGTTGTTCAAATATTGTTTGCATTGCTTACATGGCTCTGATCTCATACAATATTCGACAGAAAAGGTCAAGGCGACAGCTGTGGTCGAAAAACATCAAACACTAGTATCGATGAGTGAACAACCCACTCTCACGCAAAGGTTTCCCCCGTAACTTTCTACAATTCCTTCACTTTTAATAACAGACCTAATACGTAAACAAAATGTGTGCTGTGAGAACTTTGTTCGCTGTCAGGCTACGTTTGTTCTGTATCTCAAAACATTAAAACTCCTTTTTGTGCTTCATTTCATGCGGCTCTTCATAAAAATGATGTTTAGAAACTGCTAATCTTGCCATCTACAGGCAAATAGGTGAAACATCTTAAAAGAGCTTCAAAATTCTCTTAAAATCACGCATGCGTATAGATTGGTTTAAGATGTTTAAGATGGGATAAACTACTGAAAAAAGGGAGATTTGGTTTAACAATAAAACAAGTGGTCAATTTCCCACCCAGTTTAATAAATTAGAGAAAATCACCGTGACCAGAATAGCTTATGTATTTAAAAACAAACAAAACAAAACAAAACAAACAAACAAACAAAAGCACTGAACCTGAAGAACTAAGTTAGATTTTATTTATCTATGTGAGTGCAAGAAAAAAACAATTTATTTAAGTGTATTTAAAAACGGTTTTATCAGTTGTTTATTTATTTATTTTTCTTGTGATTGTCATACTATTTCATCAGTGACTGGTCATTAGCAAACTAGCAAGCAAGTCATTAGCTGGTTGACCAGCTATAAAACCTAATTTTAAGAATATATTATTTTACATAGTAATTGCTACAAAATATAACAAAGACATTTTTTTACAAGCTCGAAATTCCAAAGTTCCAGTGTTCCAAAACACTGCTATTTTTAAATAATATAAAAATACCTACATTTTAATAATATACCTATTTATTTTTCATAGAAAATTCTACAGCGTATTTCAACAACAACAATAATAATAACAATTTTTTTTTTAATACAGAAAGATATGCTGGAAGTAAACATTATTTTGATAAATTGATGGTCAATTACAGCCCATTTTTCTTGTGTAGTGACAAAGGATTAATAGGCTAATTGCATTTCAAGACACAAAGAGAAAGTGCGGTGAAATCCAGCGAGAGCGATTGTACGAGGTTGCGTCAGCACGCTGCGTAAACAAAGGGAAAGGCATTACGTCTCAAACAGAAAGCGTTCTTCTGTAGGCTAAACCCACATGTATAAACCCCTTCTCGTTTGGAAACGTCAGCGACCTCGAATACTTTGGAATCGGGTAATTATTTTGAGCCGTGGGATTGCTTTTTCTTATATCGAAGTTGCTGATAGCATTAATTTGTATGTTACACATTAAGTTTGTGTGCGTTTTGCGCAGGTGTCTAGTAAACTAAAGACGAATAAAGAGTAAACTATAACTATTTATTCTTTTGACTTCTTTTCTAAGTACAAAATGCATTACTTTTAAAAGTATTTTTATCATTTATAGCAGACCATATGAGTTATTTTGTGTGATAGCCTAGTCTATGGGCATTGCCCGAATGCAACTAGAAAGTGAAAGTAAGCCGGATAATTCCGACCTGCCTGCGTTTTCCCTTTCCATACTCCCGAATAAAATCCATCACACTGCACCATGTCGGTACAACATTCTCTCGAGCGACACAGTAGACAGCTACTGAATGTATACAATGATGAAGCAAACTCAAATGTGGACCCATATTTTTGTGATATTTTTCACTCTGCAGAGTCAATGCTCCGCTTGCAAATGGCTCGACCGATACAGCACGCTGGCCAAAGAATCTCTGAATCTTCTTGAGGAAATGGTAAGTAGCCTACATTTTTAAAGCTTCATGATTTATTTGTGAATGTTCATCAGAAGATATTAGACTGCTGCGTAATACAATCACAGCCATGTAGCCTATACACTGTAAAAAATAAAGAATACAATTTGTTGAGTCAGCTTAAAATAATTTGTTACCCTGCTGCCTTAAAATTTTAAGTTCAGTTAACTAAAATAAGTTTAGTCAACTTGAAATGTTAAGTTGTACTAAGTAACAACTTAGATATTTGTGTTTGCTAAACTTAGCAGATAGGTAAGTAACCCAGCTGCCTTAAAATTTTAAGTTGATTCAAATCAAATATCTAAGTTGTCACTTAGTATAATTTAACATTTCAAGTTGAATAAACTTTTTTTTGAGTTGACTGAACTAAAGATTTTAAGGCAGCCAGGTAACAAATTATTTTAAGTTGACTCAACAAATTGTTTTTTACAGTGTACTGCAACATCCTTACGAGTCTAAAGTAGATATTTATGCAATAGATTTTTGCTTTAGTCTTAGAAATGTCTATTTGTTAATTAAGCCTTACAGAATGATTCCCACTATTTGGAATAAACGTGTTTTAACTATTAAGGGATGCTGTCACGTTTACTCTGATTCGTTCGGCTTTGTGAAAATACACTGTAAAAATGTTTCCATAATTATGTCACAACATCTTTGCTTCTATCCATTTATTTCTGTCACAATTTTCTTTATTAGTATTTCATTCAACGTGGTTGACTGACAAAGTGCAATGAATTAATCTATGTTATCAATCAATTTTATTAGAATTAAGTTAAGTTTTTTAGCATTTATGTAAAAAGTAATAGGAAAGTTTTTTTTTGCAGATGGATGAACAGGTAAATATGCAGCATATGGAACATATCAGAAACTACAAATTGTACTCTGTCTTATAGGGTGGACAATATCCTGAGAATGTCAGGGTGCCATTTCCAGGATCCTTGTACAACTTGACTGAACAAGCTGAGGTTTGTAAATTTTTCTCTCTGATTGAACACAGACGGCAAACATTTCATTCCAGAAATTAAATGTATGCTATCAAAAATAAGTGAGGAAAATGGGATCAGGATTTCAAAATAAACGTGAAAATCTTACAAAACTTGCATGCATTACAACAGTGTTTATACTGGACCAGTTACCTACACACAGCATTATGTTTTCTTACAGGTGGAGGACAAGGTGAAGTTTCTGATCTTGACCTCAGATCATATCATCAGCCTCATGGATGCCACAAAGCATTCAGTGGAGTGGAACACAAGGACCTTGCAATATTTCCTAAAAGTCCTGCACAGGCAGTCAACTGAGCTTAAAGAATGCGTAAGTCTTGTCTGAAAGTACTTGTGCTTAGGAGAAACTGATATCAGAATTCCATTCTATGGATTACATACGATCCTATATTTTAAGGAATTTATGTAAAGATCACGAATTTAGATTGAATCATTCCACTCAGTCTTTTAACCTCAAAACTGTTACATGACATTAACAATAAAAATGTTGAAGTTTACATAGGTTAAATTAATAAGAGCAATTCAATAAATGTGTTGGGTGAAATGTAAAAATGACTTTTTGTTACTACTATTTTGTTATTTGTTAATTGTTTATATGGTGTTTACATGTTTATCAGGAGGACCCATACCAAAAGAGGCCATATAAGGAGTCTTACAAGAAAAGGATAAATAGGCACTTCAGGACTTTAAGGAAGATTTTAAAGAAAGAAGTAAGTTTGATTGCATAATATGATATCACAATATCACAGCTTGTTACAAAGGCATGTTGCATTTGCACCTCTGCAATGTTAATGTTACTTTGTAAAGAGTAAAAGAAATAATTTTCTTCCATATAAAATGCTAATTCAGTTATACACAGCTAAAGATGTTCCTCTTGTGTTTTAAGAAATATAGTGCTCAAGCATGGCAGAAGATCCGGAGAGCTGTGAAAACCCACCTTCAGAGGATGAACATCATCGCGAATAGCGCAAAATCATCAGTTTAACAGACATCCAGACCTAATGACAGAAGAAAAAAATGTCTGACTTGTGACACATTCCATTGACCAAAAAAAAGTTGCTGCAAACAATGCCTTACAAACAAAAACTGAAAAAAATAACTTAAATGGTACAAATTTGTTTGTGTATTCACATGTTTGTATTCCACTGCAATGAATGTAGACTAGAATGTAACCTAGAGTAGCTGATATTGATTAATGGGTAGTGATTTAATACAGTGTTTACCAAATATGTTTCTTATGAAAACTTGAAGTTACCAGAACAAACAAGCTAATTGTTTCTTATAAATACCTGTGAAATTTGTTCTATTTGGTTTAGGTAAAAATAAGCCTAAACTATACTCAGATATTTTGCTAACTAAATGTAGAAGCATGCTATGCATTTCAGATCTTGTGTATTAAAATAGTCAGCCAGCATGTTGTGATGCACATCCATGTTGGGTATATTACATGATTGATAAGTATTTATATATCTTTGTACACAATTTTTTATATGCCAGTAATTTATTTATTTAATATTATTTATAGTTATTTATTTCCTCTAATTGTCATAAAATATTTTGTACTTTCAAATAAAAATGATTCATTGAAACTGCTTGAGGTGTTTTCCAATCTTTTCTAAATTCATTTCATTTGAACACATCAGTACTAGTAAGTACAGTTTACAATTCCTTGTACTTCACCTGTTTCACCTCTTTTATATATTTCTTCAGAGATGTCTTACAAAAGAAATGCTATTTCAAAAAGGATTCCTCTCCCCTCATTTACAGATTTCTATAATGCAAATGCTTCATGGGAATCACAAAGAGGCTCTTCTCAAAGGGGGGCGCCAAAGTCATATCTGGGGCATAACATTTCTTCTGTGAGACACAACGATATTTGGAGAGAATGGCTTTTTTCTCAGTACAGTTGAAGTCAAAAACATCTGAAACATCTTGTCGTTTGTTCCACAGAACAAACAAAGTCATTGGAACGAAATAAGCGATGTAGTTAATGATGACTGAATTTTTTTTAAATGAATTTTCAGTAGGAGCAGTCGAGATATGAATAAAAATCTAATTCTAATGAAAATGACCAGCATGGTTCTTTGAACCAAAACCAAACCAAAAATGTTTTTTCTATGGCATCGCTGTGAAGAACTTTTTAAAGCACCTTTATTTTTAAGAGTGTAATGCATGGGTGGGCGCACTGTCGTGATGAAGCTGAAATTCACCAGTTGCCCATAGTTGCCACAGTGGCCGTCTGTCTCATCTCGCATTTTTCATATGACATGGCTGGATACTTTCTGAACAGCCCTAGTGTGTATGTAAACGTATATATGACAATAACTTTTTTGCTCACCAGCCACTGCGGCTAGTGGATTTCCAGTTACTAGCCGGTCCAAATTTTGTTGATGGGAAATTACGTTTTAAGTTGACTGGCGGGCTTTACTTGAGCTATAGATTTACAACCCTTAAATGACCACAATACTCACCCAAATTAAGAACACATGTAATGTACAACACTACAGGTCATTATTTAGTTCTGACAAAAATGTGTAAAGATGTGTTGTTGTTGTTTTTTTTTTAATGAAAACATGGAGTCTATTAAGACATAAAAGAGTAGTTTTATATTCACTCTTAAAAATCCTGAGTTAACAACGACCCAGCTTTGGCTGAAATATGGATAAACCCAGCGATTGTGTTGTTTTGACCCAACTTTGTGGGCAGTTTTATTTGACGAAACTATTGCTTAAAAAATGTCTTGCCTACAATGAACCAAGAATAGGTTGGAAATGAACATTTATTAATATGTTCGATATTTCAAAAGAACCAAATTGCCGGGTTTGTCCATATTTAACCCAGTATTTTTTAGTGTTGCATATAATATATGTGATGCAGGAGTGTACGGCTATAAGATTAATTTAAAAGATAAAGATTGAGGAGATAAACCTAGAAAGAGAAATATTATTTAAATATTTATTAACAACAGCAGTAGAAAAAATACATGCACTAGAAACAAAGAGGAAAAAATAACTAATTTATTTAGTTTTTCACCATTGTACGTCCTACAATCGACCGCACTACACGACTCTTTTGGCTGAATTAAATACCAACCATTCACCATCTTATTTCCGCTGTCGTTTTCTTTTCTTTGTTTCCATATGTTCACAAGGTATCTGCAGAATTGTATTAATTCATGATGAATTCATATACAGGTTTTCACAACAACAAAAAGGTTTATAAAACTGTAACATTTTAGCCTCAAAACCATGTTTAGGAAAAGTCAAAAGTATTAATTATTATATTAATTCCACACATATATATGATTGACTTAGGCCTAATTGTTAGAATATTTAGAAGGCATATTAGCTATCCACTGATTCACAGTTGTCACATGCTGCGTAAAATATGTGTGGAGTTCGGCGTTGGTCTGAACAAAAACAGCAGTTTGGCTTATGGAAGTGCAAAAATATAGCGGTTTCCTCTGTACACAAAGCAGCGCTGCGCTCATAAACGCTGCTTGATCAGGCATTATATGGAAGCAAGATGAAGTTAAAATGCCATCGAAATGTTTATCTTCAGGGCTACATTCATATAAATGCACCGGGGCCAGGCTTTGACTTTAAAACATACAATGCTCAGGCCTGTTTATTCAGTGACACCACAGCCCTTTAAAGTTCAGTCACATATTGCGATTCTTGTCAGTACTGTAGGCTCACCACCCAATTCAAAAGATTTCTCTGAAAATGCATTTCAACAACTCAATCTTTATGTCTTTGATCGTTTTACTGTTTGTCTCATACAACGGGCTCAACTATTGTAACTGCCCTCGGTTCGTACAATTCCATGACGATGATGATAATGATGATGATGCACTGAAGGGAAAATTTTAGTTTGTTTTAAAACAATTGGTGTCGGTCTCAGTTCCATAATGATGCACACAATGGTACTCCCAGAGGCTATAGCTAATAGCAAATTTCAGATAACTGCGCTTCATACGTGAACAGCGGTGAAGACGGAATATTCCGCTAATAATGATGACGGTGTGGGTATTATTAATATAGCGCACACTCATTATTAGTTTTGAGTGGAACACAACCTGCCACACGCGCTGACTCGACAGAGCTGAATTCATAGAGCTCGAGTACCTCGGTGTAAATCCTCGTGTGGTCTGTGAGTGTAGGAGGTGAACTCTGCTTGCGGTAGGGCAATGGCAGCTATGATACGCTTATGATGTGAGTTGGTGCAACACCTCGAATGGATGCTTCGCTTTCCAACTGTCTGAGAAAATGATTTTCTCTTAACAGCTTAATGAAAGAACGAAAAATCAACCGTTCATTCTTAGAAAGAACTGGGACTTGCCCGGCAACTTATTTCGAGTTGCAAGCGAAAAGTGAAAATTGCACTGAGCCGCACGTAATCTACCACCCTGCGGTCCCCTGATAATGATGACAGATCCTGGCCAATATTTAATCCATGTAATAAAAATACCTTAAAACAAAAAGACATTTATAGTAACATAATTTAGTCATTCAAGCGAGAGCGCGGTGTCAGTATCTTCCCTCGGTCACTTTTTCTTCAATGTGAAACTCAATGTGAACTTTCTCCCATTTTACGGTTTTTGTGTGTTTAAGGTTAACCCATTAGAAACCGAAGATGGCAATAATACTGATATCCAAATATCTAATTCATAAATAGCCGACACTAATTATCGTTTTCTTGATGAAATACGTAAGATTACTTAGATATAAGGACATAGTGTTGTGTATACTTGTCTAACAAAAAATATTATATCCATTATTTAACAAAAATGCATAACATATCAAAACATGACATTCATTTTAAAGAATTATAGCACAATCAACAAAGCGTTTTCCAACAAAGCGTTCGGCAGGTTTCAGAATATCAAACAATAGAAATATTGTTCAAAATAAACATCATGGACACTTTCTGGCTGTCAAACTTTGTAGAACATAAGATGAACTTCTGTTGCTACTGATCAACTTTTCTCAACTCTGATTAAATATATATAGATAGATAGATAGATAGATAGATAGATAGATAGATAGATACATAGATACATAGATAGATACCACATCCTCATTAACCACAGCAAAGGAGCGAGAGATGTGCAGAGGAAAACTGCAAAGCGAGTGCGCTGCGGTTTACAAAAAATCCAGAGATGATAACACTCTTTCCATTCATCACTCAGTTTTAGTATAAAACGGACCATTGCCATCCATGTCTTCAGCAATATCAGGAGATTTTTAGGAGGTGTCAACACCGTTTGTGACCGAGTGCTATTTTACAGCTCTTTTACATTTTTGACTTTAAACATAATTCTTCTAATCGTTTTGCTTTCTGGTCTCATATAAATATAATGGCACTTTGTAAAATTATCGCTTTGCTGTGTCCATTTCTTTTCTTCGCCCAAATTTGTTCAATGCCAACGAACTGCACACTGCGGCGGGACCTCGTGAAAAGATCTCACAGTCTGCTTGAGAATATGGTAAGTTTTTTTTTCGGTTGATTTTCATTCCTTTACCTGTTGTACATGTTTAGATTATATACCTAGGTTTAGATTATATAAACCTATGTTCTGCTCTTACCTTATAGGGAGGTCTTTTTCCTCGTGAATGCTTGAGAGAAAACGTCAGAATAACCTTCCCGAAATCTGCGCTGCAATCAAATGACTCCAATCAGGTGAACTAGCAAGACATCAACATCTAGACTAGTCATTCCATGCATATTAGCCGTATTATTGTGTAAATGTGTCTGTTGAATAATACTTGATGGAACCCAGAATGTATGTTTTCTATGTTATATGTTTACTTTGCAGAACATTGGTGTAGCAAAGGCAAAGTATAAAATCATGGAGCACATTGACTACCTGTTTGCTAACGATAGTCATCCAGAATCCTGGAACCAGAAGAAAGTGGAGCACCTCCAAAACATAGTTTATCGCATCGTAATTTACGACTACAAATGTGTAAGGGAATAAAACATTTATTTTTAAAATATGATTTTGTAGATTAATATATAAAAACATGTCTGTAACTGTCTCATATGTCTCATCCGTGTATAGATTATGGAGAGAAAGCAGCGACCCGTGGATGATTTTCCCACAAGGGAAGATGCACTGAAAACCTACTTTGATAAACTGGCCACTCTCCTCAGAAACAAGGTACACTAGACCTCATTGTTCAGCATTCATAAAATATGGTCTACAAAGCACACTTAACAAAGTACTGTCATTCAAGCCCATAGCCTATAATAAATTACTGTCTTTTTTCTCCTTCAGGACTACAGTGTCTGCGCCTGGGAGATGGTTCGAAAAGAGCTCCTGCATGTTCTTGAACTTATGCTTAAACTTAAATAATTCAGTTAAAATATTGATTATTATGTTTTCGTAGACTATTTATTTATTTATTTATTTATTTATCTGTTTATTTATTTATTTATTTATTTATTTACCTGATTGATTCATTTTTGGAATTATGATAATGACTATGTAAGATGACTATACTGAACACTCAATAAAACTGAAGACACTGAAGTGCATATCTCTGAGTATAATTTACATTTACAAGCATGTTGTAAATATATTTACATAACTATATATTTTTATGGCAAAAATCATTAGGATATATAATAAAGATCATGTTCTATGAAGATATTTTGTAAATCTCCAACTGTAAATATATCAAAACTTAATTTATAAATAGTAATATGCATTGCTAAGAACTTCATTTGGACAACTTCTCAACTTCTCGATTTTCTCAAAAAAAAAAAAAAAAAAAAAATTATAAAATAAAAATAAAAATGTTCACCCTCAGATTCCAGATTTTTTCAAATAGTTGTATCTGGGCGAAATATTGTCCTATCCAAACAAACCACAAATCAATTTAAAAAAAGACCCTTATGACTGGTTTTGTGGTCCAGGGTCACATATGTGCGTGCAAAAATGATGGTGTTATTTTCAGTATTGATTGACTGAGTGATTGTTTGATTGCTATTTTTATCATATGAGGCCCAGTGTGTTGCTAAAAAGTTTTTCAGAACAAAAATATTTTTTTATAAATGTGTCAAGTGTCAAACTGGGGCAACATGTCACTTTTTATTTTAATTTATAATTTATTTTGGCCCAAACAATAATATGATATTTTTACATAAAAAAGAAGACAGATAGCTATGTTTGTCCTCACTGACAGCCATTTACACAAAACAGAGAAGCTCAGCATTTACAGCCTTGGAACTTGACTTCACATTTACATTCCTGTTCTTTAGTTCTCTGAGTTTACTAATCTCACAACATACATGTTTGACAGCGACTACCACAGCTGGGTAGAAAGAAAAACATTTAAAGTTTCAGTTTCATGTCTGTGAACAATCCTTCATAAGCTCTTCTTTTTATAACACTTAAAAAGCTAGAACAGTCCAAGTTTGCTTAAAGCCACATAACAATTAGACAGTGACAACTGGTGCAATATTTTCCAGTGACACTGAGAGTTATAGGTCCTTCTTAAAAGAATAGTTCACCCAAAAATGAAAACCAGCCCATGATTTACTCATCCTAGGTGTCCAAGGCATCCTAGGTGTATATGACTTTTGTCAAATATTTTTAATGATGAAATATTGTATGTATTCTATATAAAACAATTGAAGAAGATAGTTTCTATGTTTGTAAAAGTTAGTTTTTCTCATATGTGAGCCAGGTGCATCTGAAGGCCTCAAGGCCAAACTAACTGACTGTGTAGGCCTCATGGCCTACGTGGCTGTGTGTACAGACAGAAGTACCGGAGAAGGGAGATACTACAGGACGTGATAGTGCAGAACTAGATAATGCGTGTACATCTCATTAAAATCCTGACAGCTCATTAAAATATGTCTTGCAACCTTGGGCACCCGGAAAGTGGTTATCTTCGCAGGTGGTTTTCTACAATGAAAGAAAGCATTATGAAAACTCATAAATAACTGTGGGAAAGTATTAGCGATGACGTATCAACAAGTTATCTGTACGCTCATAGGACAGTGACTAATAACATAAATGTAGCCTACAAAGGTGGTATACTGGACACAGAACAATTCAGATGTTCTGGAGGCATCTCGGCTTTGTTGTCTTCTTGCATTAAAGTCTATTTTTGACTGAATCTCTGCCTCCTTAACATTACTTTGCAAGACAGAGAAAACTTTTCTCCACAACAGTAATTTTCATTTTTTGGGTGAACTATCCCTTCAAAATGACATCTTGATGCTTACAATACAATACAAACAAATAAACAATAAAAAAGAAAGAAATCTTAAATATATGAAGACAGGATTATTGAACATTCAAATGCTGTATTTGTGACTAATGCAATGCATAATATTACGATGTCATGCTGCACAGTACAACAAATTTGCATTTGTTCTAGACATAGAAATAGAAAAAAACAGGATGTTGTTTTGCAGCAATGTACAAACAGGAAATGTGGTTAAAAGCGTGATCGCTAGAAAAGGTCTATTAGGTTCTCGTTTCATAATTTCTGCTAAAAGTAGAAATAGCTTCTGCTGGAACAAACAGCGCACAGAGTCATAAATGTGAGAGGTCACATCATCAGTGTGTAAGGTCACAGGTTTGAGAAAGAAAGATGGAGTTTAAATATCAGCCTTACTATTTTACAACGTGGTGTAGCCTATATGTTAATATTTCATATTCATATTCAACTTCTCATCCATCTTTCTTCCTCCTTAAATCACATTTATAATTAGTCTCTTTCACTCAAAACTCAAAGCTAATTTCACCAAATGTCAAATATAGCAAAAATCTCATAAAACAAGGTATTATAAAACAAGACAAGATCTGAGAGGTTAGTATTCAAAATGCATTTTATTCAGAAATTACAAAAACATTGTAAAATGTAACAAAGGTTCAATCTCAATATATGAATACTTCAAGCTTCCAGCAGGGGTTGGCGCAAAATGCGGCATCTACATTTCGCAGCAGCACTTTCGGCGGCCTCTCCAGATGCCACGGTCTTTTCCCGGCAGGTGCCGCTACAGCGGCATACCACGGCTACAGCGGCATCTCTAGATGCCGGGACATTTTAAAACGCTTAACGTGGCTTAATGCATTAGAACGGTGTTTTTAAAAGACCAAACACAATAAACACATTATTAATAAAGCACACAGTTAAGCAGATAAATCCAGAATAAGAACGCAACACGTTCAATTACGCGTAAAGCGTTTTCTTCCCATAAGGGATACGCTTAACGTGGTTTAACGCATATAAAACGTGTTTAGTATTACAGGCTCATATCTACTTGTCTGGTTTAATGCATTAAGCCACGTCAAGCGTTTTAAAATGTCTAGGCATCTAGAGATACCGCTGTAGCCGTGGTATCTACAGCGGCATCTCCCGGGAAAAGACCGTGGCATCTGGAGATGCGCCAGCCCTTTCTCCAAGATCAAACTCTCAACTGTCCAGTGCTGAATGGAAATGGAAATGGAAATGATGTGATGCAATTCAAAAGTGAAAGTGAGTTATTTTCGTTAGGGTAGAAACATTACACCTATATAAATAAATATATATAAATAAATATGTAAACAAACAAACAAACAAACAAACAAATAAATAAATAAATAAATACGCATTCAGAATTATAATCCGAATGCCAACAAACTTATAAAATGATGTCGGAGTTGTGATCCAGTATGAACTTCAAGGTGCAGAGAATCTCTTTCCTGACAATTTCCCATGCGCAGTAACTGAAATCCTGCATAGAGAAATGGCATTCTGTATTAGAATGTTTATTATATCACACAAGAGATATGAACAAAATTATAGGCTGAAGACACAAGCGTACCTTTTCTTTCAGAGTTGAGGTTATAGTCTTGAAGTAAACCTTCAGTGAAGCTTCTCTGCTGGGGAAATCCTGTGCCGCTTCAGACTTGTTCATGATCTGTATTTGACAAGACCCAGAAAACATGAAATACTGAATACAAAAGGGCATTACAAGTCATATACATATTACATAGCAATCTGGAAATGCGTGGTTCTGATTCGTCAATTGAGGCACAAGCGGTCAAACATTTCTGGGCACTGGTCGTTGTCCAGGAAAAGTGACCGGTGCTACTTCCATGTCTCTTTCCACTCAGCTCTCTCTCTTTATATAAACGCACGCAGTAGCTAATTGGCACTTCAGGCGTCTCAGAACGGTTAAAACGGCGTCAGAGGATTTCATTAGTACTTTTGATATTAGAAGATATGGAATTCCAGTTAAAGAGATTGCTCTGATGAACTACAAACCTACAAAAGACTCAAAGAGCTGGATGAGAGAAAGAAAAAATAAAGACAATTTACTTCAGTTGCAGATTGCTAATATTTAATTAGGCCTACCGTGTTTGTTTCCAGATCAACTTAATACTTTCCCCCTTTTTATAATTTAATCACACGTATAATTTGAACGCAGACAAGATATCTAAAGTTTAAGATAATAACGCAGGAAAGTTTTAAGTTTGATGTTTTCTTACGCATTTGCTGTCCACTATCTGCCGGTACACGAGTCCTCGAAACTCATTCCACTTTTCTGCTTCCCGGTCTGGATCGCTGTAGCTCTCAAACAGTGCGTCAATATTCTCAAGTGTCTGGTAAATAGCTTTTTCTACACCAGTAACCTTCAGAAACAAGAGGTGACGTAACGTAAACACATGCACAAAAGTCAAGCAAATAATTGAAATTAAATTATTCAAAGATTGTACCTGATCCGAGGTGTCAAACTCGAACGCATTTTGCGGGAAAGGTATGACAACATTTTCGTCCAGGCACTGCACAGGGAAAAGCCCCCCCTAAAACAAAATTTAGATTCGTTAATGAATATATATACATACATACACACATATATATATGTGTGTGTGTATATAAATATATATATATATATATATTACTATTACTGAATTTTACCACTTAAGATTCTCACCGCAGTCTCTATAACTGTGTAGGATCTCTTCAGCAAGTCCTCACGAAGGATGCAGTTTGTTGGCCTTGACCACACCTGCGCAAAGCAGAAAAAGGTGCACAGCAGGGCCACACGATGAAGGTCCATTCTGACAGATGCCTAGGCTACGAAAGATCAGAGACCAGTGAGTTTGTATCAATTTCAAGCCATAAATAATCAGATTCATTACAATAAAAAAACTGATTCGGCCGCTTACCTTGATAACTTGTCGTTTATTCTTCACAACTCGGTATTTGTCGTTGTATAAAAGACTCATAGTAGATCTGCAGTTTATATACTGGATTTTACAAACAATCTGAAAAGTGAAATACGTGATTTGTGGTTTATTCTTTACAAATGAATGAAGATGTTTGATGAAATTTCGCTTTCGAGACGTTTGATTTCTGAGGATGTGCCGACGTGTCTTTCATTCAAGTGGATCCCAAATGAAGACCGGTTTCCCCTTATAACCGTTCATATTCAGCTAAGACCATGTGTCATAGTCTCGTGTTAGGGGTCACAACTATTGCTTTTAATTAATCTTACATAAGATTTCGGCTGTGTGGTATCTAAGAGCCCAAGGTACAATCAAAACCAAACAAACAAATACATTCCAGCGAATATGAATAAATTATGGCAGATGAGTGCTGATAACGTTTAAGCTACAAAACACTACATCTGACTGACGTGGTGGCATGTTCACACAAGTTTTTGTTCAAGACAGAACTGGTTGTTGACAACTAAGCTATTTTTCTACTATTCGAGTGGCATATCCGAAGGCTTGGTCACAGATCAGCCCGACAAAAATAGCATACAATACGTTTTTGTTAAAACATTTTCAGACTGATCCAAGATGATTCATATGATTCGTAATCAATTAATCGAATCGGAAAATACTGACGAACTGTCATGAGACTATTGTGTTCATAACTATGACTTTTATTTTACAGTCTCTTACGATTGCGATAAATACATATTTGCTAAAAACTGGAGTACAAATTCCTTGTGTGTACCTAAAGCAACTGTGTCCTGATGTTGCAGCCGTGTAACAAAAATAAATAAATAAAAAACAAACAAACAGTACTCTCTTGGAAGCAGAAAAGGAGGATTTGAAATACGTTCACATCACACATTTGTTACTGATTTCTGGTCAGTAACAAATGTGTGATGTGAGACAATCATAGATCCTTCCTGGTCTCAAGCCTCTTAACTTTGGTTTTGGTCTCGTCCTGTGGTTATAAATCAGACCACAGTAAATGCTCAGATTATTTATTTTAATATAGCACCCCTAAAAATGACTACTCAGCCTCCCTACGTGTTGCGATTAGCTTCATAAACTGTACACGAATTCGTGATCGTCCCTTTAAATGCCATACGAAAATGTCAGACTTAGATCAGCTCCACCCCGTCTTTCAGCGCGTTCTTCAGTCCACAGACCCCACAAGACCGCGGAGGCGCAGAGCGAGAGACAGAGGACAAGGTATGTGTTTATCGATAGACTGTTATAATATCTGTATCTGTATCTAATTTTTTATGGCTTTTGTAAAATGTATAACATATACCTGTAAAAAGCTTTTGAACAGTAAGATTTTAAAGGTTTTTTTTAAGTGTCTTCTACTCACCAATCCTGCATTTATTTGATCCAAAGTACAGCAAAAACAGTAAAAGTTTGAAATATTTTTACTAATTAATAATTATTTTCTATTTGAATATATTTTAAGATGTATTTTATTCCTGTGACTTCAAAGCTGATTTTTTATCATCATTACTCCAGTCACATGATCCTTCAGAAATCATTCTAATATTTTGATTTGCTGCTCAAAAATCATTTATTATTATTATGTTGAAAACAGCAGAGTAGATTTTTTTTCAGGTTTCCTAAATTAATAGAAAGTGCAGAAGAACAGCATTTATCTGAAACAAAAATCTTTTGTAACATCATAAATGTCTTTATCATCACTTTTAGTCAATTAGGCTACGAAAGATCAGAGACCATGTGAGTTTGTATCAATTTCAATCCAGAAATAATCAGATTCATTACAATAAGCCACTGATTCGACCGCTTACCTTGATAAATTGTCGTTTATTCTTCACAACTCGGTATTTGTCGTTGTATAAAAGACTCATAGTAGATCTGCAGTTTATATACTGGATTTTACAAACAAACTGAAAAGTGAAAGACGTGATTTGAGGTTTATTCTTTACAAATGAATGAAAATGTTTGATGAAGTTTCGCTTTCGAGACGTTTGATTTCTGCGGGTATGCCAACGTTTTTCATTCAAGTGCATCCCAAATTAAGACCGATTTCCCCTTATAACCGTTCATATTCAGCTAAGACCATGTGTCATCATCTCGCATTAGAGGTCACAACTATTGCTTTTAATTATTCTTATAAAAGATTCATGAATATGCTTGTAACACTGTATATTTGTGGTTTATGGTGTCAGTAACAAATGTGTGATGTGTGACAATCATAGATCCTTTCTCTGGTATTCCTGGTCTCAAGCCTCTTACCTCTCAAATCAAATATATATATATATATGTGTATATTATTAATAAATAATTTTAATTAATAGATATTATTACAATTTTTTATGGCTTTCATAAAATGTATAACATATACCAGTCAAACGTTTTTGAACAATAAGATTATTAATGTTTTCTTCTCAATAATCCTGCATTTATTTGATCCAAAGTACAGCAAAAACAGTAAAAGTTTGAAATATTTTTGCTATTTAAAATAACTCTTTTCTATTTTAATATATTTTAAGATGTAATTTATTCCTGTGACTTCAAAGCTGAATTTTTATCATCATTACTCCAGTCACATGATCCTTCAGAAAGCCTTCTACTATTTTGATTTGCTGCTCAAAAAACATTTATTATTACGTTGTAAACAAAAATCTTTTGTAACATCATAAATGTCTTATCATCACTTTTAGTCAATTTAAAGCATTCGGGCTAAATAAAAGTAATTTCTATAATGTCTTTCCCAAAAAAAAAAAAAAAAAAAAATTATACTCACTCTTTTGAATGGTATAGTGTATAATGTTACAAAACTTTTTTATTTCAGATAAATGCTGATCTTTGGATCTTTCTATCCATCAAATAATCCTGAAAAAATGTACTCAGCTGTTTTAAATATCTTTAATAATAAAAATGTTTCTTAAACAGCAAATCATAATGTATGCTAAAAGTAGAAATAGCTTCTGCTGGAAAAAACAGCACACAGAGTCATAAATTATCAATGTGTAAGGTCACAGGTTTGAGAAAGAGTTTAAATACCAGCCTTACTATTTTACAACATGTGGTGTAGCTTATATGTTAATATTTCGTATTCATAACTTCTCATCCATCTTTCTTCCCCCTTAAATCACATTCATTATTAGTCTCTTTCATTCAAAGCTTAATTAAGCTAATTTCAGCAAATGTCAAATACAGCAAAGATCTCATAAAACGATTTTATAAAACAAGACAAGATCTGAAAGGTCAGTATTCAAAATGCATTTTTTTATTCAAAAACACTGTAAAATGTAACAAAAAAATCAATCTTAATATATAAATACTTTAAGCTAAAGTATTTTCCATTACAGTAATTAGAAACAATACACCTATTTAAAAAACAGACAATAAATAAATAAATAAATAAATAAATAAATAAATAAATAAATAAATAAATAAATAAATAAGCATTTGGAATTCTTAAGACTTATTATCTTAAGAACTTGACGTTGGAGTTGACATCCAGAATGAACTTCAAGGTGTGGAGAATCTCTTTTCTGACAATTTCCCATGCACAGTAACTGAAATCCTGCGAAGAAAAATGCCATTCAGTATTAGAATATGTATTATACAACACAAGAGATATGAACAAAGTTATAGGCTGAAGACACAAGCGTACCTTTTCTTTCAGAGTTGAGGTTATAGTCTCGAAGTAAACCTTCAGTGAAGCTTCTCTGCTGGGGAAATCCTGTGCCGCTTCAGACTTGATCTGTATTTGACAAGACCCAGAAAACATGAAATAATAAATACTAAAGGGAATTAAAAGTCATATATATTACACAGCTATCTGCAAACACGTGGTTCTGATTCGTCAGTTGAGGCGCCGTTTTCCAGAACAACTGACCGGTGCCAATTATTATAAATATTAACTTATTATAAAATATTAACTTAGGTAAAATTATGCTTGATGTTTTCTTACGCATTTGCTCTCCTTAATCTGCCGGTACACGAGGCCTCGAAACTCATTCCAGTTTTCTGTAAATCGCTGGTCTGGACCAGTGTAGTCCTCAAACTTCTCAAACAGTGCGTTAATATTCTCAAGTGTCTGGTAAACAGATTTTTCTACACCAGTCACCTTCAGAAACGAGAGGTGAAAAGTTAACACATGTTCATGTATGTAAAATAATTAAAATTCAATTAAAAATTGTAATACAGTATAAGGTTGTACCTGATCCGTGTTGTCAGACTCGAACGCATTTTGGGGGAAAGGTATGACAACATTTTCGTCCAGGCACTGCACAGGGAAAAGCCCCCCCTAAAACAAAATTTATATTCGTTAATGAATATATATATATATATATATACTATTACTGAATTTTACCACTTAAGATTCTCTGCAATGATTCTCACCGCAGTCTCTATAACTGTGTAGGATCTCTTCAGCAAGTCCTCACGAAGGATGCAGTTTGTTGGCCTTGACCACACCTGCGCAAAGCAGAAAAAGGTGCACAGCAGGGCCACACGATGAAGGTCCATTCTGACAGATGCCTAGGCTACGAAAGATCAGAGACCATGTGAGTTTGTATCAATTTCAAGCCATAAATAATCAGATTCATTACAATAAAAAAACTGATTCGGCCGCTTACCTTGATAAATTGTCGTTTATTCTTCACAACTCGGTATTTGTCGTTGTATAAAAGACTCATAGTAGATCTGCAGTTTATATACTGGATTTTACAAACAAACCGAAAAGAAAAATACGTGATTTGTGGTTTATTCTTTAGATCTGAATAAAAATGAATCTCCGCTTTCGAGACGTTTGATTTCTGCGGGTATGCCAACGTTTTTCATTCAGGTGCATCCCAAATGAAGACCGGTTTCCCCTTATAACCGTTCATATTCAGCTAAGACCATGTGTCATCATCTCGCGTTAGAGGTCACAACTATTGCTTTTAATTATTCTTATAAAAGATTTATGATATCTTTCTAAGAGCCCAAGGTACAAACAAAACCAAACAAATACATTCCAGCGAATATGAATAAATTATGGCAGATGAGTGCTGATAATCTTTGAGCTACACAGATTAGAACAGCAAAAACAGCTATATATATATATGTTACTATTTAAAAAAACTGTTTTCTGTTTGAACATATTTTAAAATGTAATTTATTCCTGTGATTTCAAAGTGGACTTTTTAGCATCATTGCTCTAGTCACATGATCCTTGAGAAATCCTTCTAATATTCTGATTTGCTGCTCAAAAAAATATTATTATTATTATTATTATTATTATTATTATTATTATTATTATTATTATGTTGAAAACAGCTGAGCGGATTTTTTTTTTTTTTTAGGTTTCTTTGATGACGTTCAGAAGAACTGCATTTACCTGAAATAGAAATCTTTTGTAACAGTATGAATGTCTTTATTATCACTTTTGATTAATTTAAAGCATCCTTGCTAAATAAAAGTATTAATTTCTATCATTTCTTCCTATAATAATAATAATAAAGAATGTTTCTTGAACAGCAAATCAGCATATTAAAATGATTTTTTAAGGGTCTGAGACACTGTAGACTGGAGTAATGATGCTGAAAAAGTAGTTTTGATCACAGGAATACATTACATTTTAAAATATATTCAAATAGAAAGCAGTTATTTTAAATAGTAAAAATATGTAATTTTCGTTTTTGTGTGTGTGTATTTTGGATCAAATAAATACAAGCTTGGTGAGCAGAAGAAACTACTTTAAAAACATAAATCTTACTGTTCAAAAACTTTTGACAGGTATAGTGTAAATGTCACTTGTTTATTTTTTAAAAAAACATGTTGCTTTTATAATATGATTTATTCATTCTTCAGTTTTATATTCTGAAAGCTGAATAAGAATTCTGAAGAATTGTGCCCACAATAACAGACTGGGATTTGCCCAAGATGGTTTATGTCTGTTTTAATCTTTGCACATGTGGCCCTTTGTGGTTGTGGTTTTATACACAAGAATAAAAAAAAATTATCAATATCTATCTATCTATCTATCTATCTAGATAGATAGATAGACAGATATATTGTCTGTTTTTTAAATAGGTGTATTGTTTCTAATTACTGTAACAGAAATAAATCACTTTTACTTTTAAATTGCATCACATCATTTCCATTTCCATTCATTTTTTGAATAAAAAAATGCATTTTGAATACTGAAGCCCCAACACTTTATATATATATATATATATATACATACACATACATAATAGTTGTTTTATTATACCCTCATTGTGGGCTGAGCCCCCTAAAATTAAAATCCTACAATCTCCCTGTTCACAAATATAACTAATACTTGTCTAAACGTAGACCATCATCATCATAATTATCATCATCTTCATCTTTATCTTTATCTATTGTGTACATTTTTAATAAATAATTTAAACAGATATTATTACAAATTTTTATGGCTTTCATAAAATGTATAACCAGTCAAACGTTTTTTGAACAATAAGATTTTTAATGTTTTCTGCTCAATAATCCTGCATTTATTTGATCCAAAGTACAGCAAAAGCAGTAAAAGTTTGAAATATTTTTGCTATTTAAAATAACTCTTTTCTATTTTAATATATTTTAAGATGTAATTTATTCCTGTGACTTCAAAGCTGAATTTTTATCATCATTACTCCAGTCACATGATCCTTCAGAAAGCCTTCTACTATTTTGATTTGCTGCTCAAAAAACATTTATTATTATGTTGTAAACAAAAATCTTTTGTAACATCATAAATGTCTTTATCATCACTTTTAGTCAATTTAAAGCATTCGGGCTAAATAAAAGTAATTTCTATAATGTCTTTCCCAAAACAAAACAACAACAACAAAAAAATTATACTCACCCTTTTGAATGGTATAGTGTATAATGTTACAAAACTTTTTTTATTTCAGATAAATGCTGATCTTTGGATCTTTCTATCCATCAAATAATCCTGAAAAAATGTACTCAACTGTTTTGAGAAAGAGAGTTTAAATACCAGCCTTACTATTTTACAACATGTGGTGCAGCTTATATGTTAATATTTCGCATAACTTTTCCATCTTTCTTCAAATCACATTCATTATTAATTCAAAGCTGTAATTTCAAAAAAATCAAGTACAGCAAAGATCTCATAAAATGATTTTATAAAACAAGACAAGATCTAAAAAGGTCAGTATTCAAAATGCATTTTTTTATTCAAAAACACTGTAAAATGTAACAAAAAAAAATCAATCTTAATATATAAATACTTTAAGCTAATGTATTTTCCATTACAGTAATTAGAAACAATACACCTATTTAAAAAACAGACAATAAATAAATAAATAAATAAATAAATAAATAAATAAATAAATAAATAAATAAATAAATAAATATTTGGAATTCTTAAGACTTATTATCTTAAGAACTTGACGTTGGAGTTGACATCCAGAATGAACTTCAAGGTGTGGAGAATCTCTTTTCTGACAATTTCCCATGCACAGTAACTGAAATCCTGCGAAGAAAAATGCCATTCAGTATTAGAATATGTATTATACAACACAAGAGATATGAACAAAGTTATAGGCTGAAGACACAAGCGTACCTTTTCTTTCAGAGTTGAGGTTATAGTCTCGAAGTAAACCTTCAGTGAAGCTTCTCTGCTGGGGAAATCCTGTGCCGCTTCAGACTTGATCTGTATTTGACAAGACCCAGAAAACATGAAATAATAAATACTAAAGGGAATTAAAAGTCATATATATTACACAGCTATCTGCAAACACGTGGTTCTGATTCGTCAGTTGAGGCGCCGTTTTCCAGAACAACTGACCGGTGCCAATTATTATAAATATTAACTTATTATAAAATATTAACTTAGGTAAAATTATGCTTGATGTTTTCTTACGCATTTGCTCTCCTTAATCTGCCGGTACACGAGGCCTCGAAACTCATTCCAGTTTTCTGTAAATCGCTGGTCTGGACCAGTGTAGTCCTCAAACTTCTCAAACAGTGCGTTAATATTCTCAAGTGTCTGGTAAACAGATTTTTCTACACCAGTCACCTTCAGAAACGAGAGGTGAAAAGTTAACACATGTTCATGTATGTAAAATAATTAAAATTCAATTAAAAATTGTAATACAGTATAAGGTTGTACCTGATCCGTGTTGTCAGACTCGAACGCATTTTGGGGGAAAGGTATGACAACATTTTCGTCCAGGCACTGCACAGGGAAAAGCCCCCCCTAAAACAAAATTTATATTCGTTAATGAATATATATATATATATTATTACTATTACTGAATTTTACCACTTAAGATTCTCTGCAATGATTCTCACCGCAGTCTCTATAACTGTGTAGGATCTCTTCAGCAAGTCCTCACGAAGGATGCAGTTTGTTGGCCTTGACCACACCTGCGCAAAGCAGAAAAAGGTGCACAGCAGGGCCACACGATGAAGGTCCATTCTGACAGATGCCTAGGCTACGAAAGATCAGAGACCATGTGAGTTTGTATCAATTTCAAGCCATAAATAATCAGATTCATTACAATAAAAAAACTGATTCGGCCGCTTACCTTGATAAATTGTCGTTTATTCTTCACAACTCGGTATTTGTCGTTGTATAAAAGACTCATAGTAGATCTGCAGTTTATATACTGGATTTTTACAAACCGAAAAGAAAAATACGTGATTCGTGGTTTATTCTTTAGATCTGAATAAAAATGAATCTCCGCTTTCGAGACGTTTGAATTCTGCGGGTATGCCAACGTTTTTCATTCAGGTGCATCCCAAATGAAGACCGGTTTCCCCTTATAACCGTTCATATTCAGCTAAGACCATGTGTCATCATCTCGCGTTAGAGGTCACAACTATTGCTTTTAATTTTTGATATTATGATATCTTTTGATTTATGATATCTTTCTAAGAGCCCAAGGTACAAACAAAACCAAACAAACAAATACATTCCAGCGAATATGAATAAATTATGGCAGATGAGTGCTGATAATCTTTGAGCTACACAGATTAGTTCGACATAATTGCACACAAACACATTTTCAGATTGATCCAAGATGATTCATATAATTTGCAATCAATTTATCGAAACGTAAAATACTGACGTCATGAGACTATTGCGTTCATAACTATAGCTTGTCTTGTCTCTCAAGATTGAGATTATTACATATTTACTAAAACTGGAGTAAAAATTCCCTTTTGTGTCCCTAAAGCAACTCTGTGTCTTGGTGTAGCGGCCATGTAAAAACAAACAAACAAACAAACAAACAAGTAAACAGTACTCTCTTGGAAGCAGAAAAAAGGGATCTGAAATATGTTACAGTGTGATCAGGAGGTTAACCACAGAATATACTTGTAACATTGTGATTTATGGTGTCAGTAACAAATGTGTGATGTGTGACAATCATAGATCCTTTCTCTGGTATTCCTGGTCTCAAGCCTCTTACCTCTCAAATCAGGCCACAATAGCAAATGCTCAGATTATTCATTTTAATATTTAGCTTTAACAAGTAAAACTAATACGGGTCTAAAAGTAGCCTATTATCATCTATTGTTTATATTTTTATTAAATACTTTGAATTCATATTTTCCCCCCAGATATTCTCTTCTGCTCATTTTTTTGATTCCAAAGAACAGCAAAAACAGCTATATATATATATATATATATATATATATTTGAATACATTTTAAAATGTAATTTATTCCTGTGATTTCAAAGTGGACTTTTTAGCATCATTGCTCTAGTCACATGATCCTTCAGAAATCCTTCAAATATTCTGATTTGCTGCTCAAAAAATATGTATTATTATTATTATTATTATTATTATTATGTTGAAAACAGCTGAGCGGATTTTTTTTTAGGTTTCTTTGATGACGTTCAGAAGAACTGCATTTACCTGAAATAGAAATCTTTTGCTGAGCCCCATCTAAAATTTAAATCCTACAATATTCTGATTTGCTGCTCAAAAATATGTATTATTATTATTATTATTATTATTATTATGTTTGAGCATTTTTTTTTAGGTTTCTTTGATGACGTTCAGAAGAACTGCATCTCCCTGTTCAACAAAATCAGCATATAAAATGATTTTTTAAGGGTAATACTAGATGCTAAATATAGACCATCATCATCATAAATTTCATTTTGTGTAATATTATTCAAATAAATTATTTTAAATAGTAAAATTATTACAATTTTTTATTTTTTTTTTTTTTTTTTTTTATACCAGTCAAAAGTGGAACAATAAATTATTAATGTTTTCTGCTCAATAAAACTGCATTTAAAAACATTTGATCTTACTGTTCAAAAAATTTTGACAGGTATAGTGTAAATGTCACTTGTTTACTTTTTAAAAAAACATCTTGCTTTTATAATATGATTTATTCATTCTTCAGTTTTATATTCTGTTCAATTTAAGGCATTTGGGCTAAATAAAAGTAATTTCTATAATGTCTTTCCCAAAACAAAACAACAACAACAAAAAATTATACTTACTCTTTTGAATGGTATAGTGTATAATGTTACAAAACTTTTTTTATTTCAGATAAATGCTGATCTTTGGATCTTTCTATCCATCAAATAATCCTGAAAAAATGTACTCAACTGTTTTGAGAAAGAGAGTTTAAATACCAGCCTTACTATTTTACAACATGTGGTGTAGCTTATATGTTAATATTTCGTATTCATAACTTCTCATCCATCTTTCTTCCCCCTTAAATCACATTCATTATTAGTCTCTTTCATTCAAAGCTTAATTAATCTAATTTCAGCAAATGTCAAATACAGCAAAGATCTCATAAAACGATTTTATAAAACAAGACAAGATCTGAAAGGTCAGTATTCAAAATGCATTTTTTTTATTCAAAAACACTGTAAAATGTAACAAAAAAATCAATCTTAATATATAAATACTTTAAGCTAAAGTATTTAAGCTGTGAACTGTCCAGTGCTGAATGGAAATGGAAAAGATGTGATGTAATTTAAAAGTTAAAGTGAGTTATTTTCCATTACAGTAATTAGAAACAATACACCTATTTAAAAACAGGCAATAAATAAATAAATAAATAAATAAATAAATAAATAAATAAATTTGGAATTCTTAAGACTTATTATCTTAAGAACTTGACGTTGGAGTTGACATCCAGAACGAACTTCAAGGTGTGGAGAATCTCTTTTCTGACAATTTCCCATGCACAGTAACTGAAATCCTGCGAAGAAAAATGCCATTCAGTATTAGAATATGTATTATACAACACAAGAGATATGAACAAAGTTATAGGCTGAAGACACAAGCGTACCTTTTCTTTCAGAGTTGAGGTTATAGTCTCGAAGTAAACCTTCAGTGAAGCTTCTCTGCTGGGGAAATCCTGTGCCGCTTCAGACTTGATCTGTATTTGACAAGACCCAGAAAACATGAAATAATAAATACTAAAGGGAATTAAAAGTCATATATATTACACAGCTATCTGCAAACACGTGGTTCTGATTCGTCAGTTGAGGCGCCGTTTTCCAGAACAACTGACCGGTGCCAATTATTATAAATATTAACTTATTATAAAATATTAACTTAGGTAAAATTATGCTTGATGTTTTCTTACGCATTTGCTCTCCTTAATCTGCCGGTACACGAGGCCTCGAAACTCATTCCAGTTTTCTGTAAATCGCTGGTCTGGACCAGTGTAGTCCTCAAACTTCTCAAACAGTGCGTTAATATTCTCAAGTGTCTGGTAAACAGATTTTTCTACACCAGTCACCTTCAGAAACGAGAAGTGAAAAGTTAACACATGTTCATGTATGTAAAATAATTAAAATTCAATTAAAAATTGTAATACAGTATAAGGTTGTACCTGATCCGTGTTGTCAGACTCGAACGCATTTTGGGGGAAAGGTATGACAACATTTTCGTCCAGGCACTGCACAGGGAAAAGCCCCCCCTAAAACAAAATTTATATTCGTTAAAATTTATATTCGTTAATGAATATATATATATATTATTACTATTACTGAATTTTACCACTTAAGATTCTCTGCAATGATTCTCACCGCAGTCTCTATAACTGTGTAGGATCTCTTCAGCAAGTCCTCACGAAGGATGCAGTTTGTTGGCCTTGACCACACCTGCGCAAAGCAGAAAAAGGTGCACAGCAGGGCCACACGATGAAGGTCCATTCTGACAGATGCCTAGGCTACGAAAGATCAGAGACCATGTGAGTTTGTATCAATTTCAAGCCATAAATAATCAGATTCATTACAATAAAAAAACTGATTCGGCCGCTTACCTTGATAAATTGTCGTTTATTCTTCACAACTCGGTATTTGTCGTTGTATAAAAGACTCATAGTAGATCTGCAGTTTATATACTGGATTTTAACAAACCGAAAAGAAAAATACGTGATTTGTGGTTTATTCTTTAGATCTGAATAAAAATGAATCTCCGCTTTCGAGACGTTTGATTTCTGCGGGTATGCCAACGTTTTTCATTCAGGTGCATCCCAAATGAAGACCGGTTTCCCCGTATAACCGTTCATATTCAGCTAAGACCATGTGTCATCATCTCGCGTTAGAGGTCACAACTATTGCTTTTAATTTATCTTTTATAAGATTTATGATATCTTTGCATTTATGAATAAATTATGGCAGATGAGTGCTGATAAAGTACAAACAAAAACACAAACAAATGTTCACACAAGTTTTTGTTCAAGACAAACTGGTTGTTGACAACGTATGAGTGCTAGACTAATCTTTTAAAGCTTGGTCACATATTAGCTCGACATAATTGCACACAAACACATTTTTAGACTGATCCAAGATGATTCATATAATTTGCAATCAATTTATCGAAACGTAAAATACTGACGTCATGAGACTATTGTGTTCATAACTATGGCTTGTCTTGTCTCTCAAGATTGAGATTATTACATATTTACTAAAACTGGAGTAAAAATTCCCTTTTGTGTCCCTAAAGCAACTCTGTGTCTTGGTGTAGCGGCCATGTAAAAAACAAACAAACAAACAAGTAAACAGTACTCTCTTGGAAGCAGAAAAAAAGGGATCTGAAATATGTTACAGTGTGATCAGGAGGTTAACCACAGAATATACTTGTAACATTGTGATTTATGGTGTCAGTAACAAATGTGTGATGTGTGACAATCATAGATCCTTTCTCTGGTATTCCTGGTCTCAAGCTTCTTACCTCTGGTTTTGGTCTCGGCCTGTGGTTATAAATCAGACCACAGTAACAAACGCTCAGATTATTCATTTTAATATTTAGCTTTAACTTGTAAAACTAATACTAGTCTAAAAGTAGCCTACTATAATCGGTTGTTTATATTATTATTAAATACTTCGAATTAATATTTTTCCCCCCAGATAATCCCAGAGGTCTCTACTGCTCATCAAACCTGCATTTACTTGATCCAAAGTACAGCATAGAAATAGAAATAGCATTTTGAATGGTATAGTGTATAATGTTACAAAAGCTTTTTATTTCAGATAAATGCTGATCTTAGGATCTTTCTATTCATTAAAGAATAGAAATAGAATAGAAACAGAATAATTTCTGAAGGATCATGTGAAACTGAAGACTGGAGTAATGATGCTGAAAATATAGTTTTGATCACAGGAATAAATTACATTTTAAAATATATTCAAATACACAGCAGTTGTTTTAAAATGTTTCTTTTATGTAATTTTTTTTACTGTTTTGGTGTATTTTGGATCAAATAAATGCAAGCTTGGTGAGCAGAAGAAACATTAAAAAGTTTAAAACATAAAAAAAAACTTTTAACAGGTATAGTGTAAATGTCACTTGTTTATTTTTAAACAACATGTGGCCTTTATAATCTGATTTATTCATTCTTCAGTTTTATATTCTGAAAGCTGAATAAGAATTCTGAAGAATTGTGCCCACAATAACAGACTGGGATTTGCCCATGATGGTTTATGTGTTTCAATCTCTGCACACGTGGCCCTTTGTGGTTGTGGTTTTATACGCAAGCAGAAAAAAACATTTATCGTTACTCTTGGTTTGCTTCTAGTGAAATACAACGACTGGTATATTTCAACCTCATGGGTATATGGAGAGACCCCTACTGGCATCATACCTTAGAAAGTGAAAATGAGGATAGGGAACTGAAAAGAATGTGCAAACTAAGCTGAGTGATCATGAGAGAAAAAAAAAAATAAAAAAAATCACAACACTTCCCCAAGTGTTAAAAATAGTACTGTGTGAGGTTATTTGAGAGCAAGAGGAATCAAGTACTGTGCTGGTGGTTCTGCCAAGCGCCTCAGGGAGACTGAGACTAAAGATCAGAAAGAAGCAAGCAGACATTCCTGATTCTGAGTAAACCTCTTTTAATCAATAAAATACTAATCAACATAGGTTTATGACTCAGATTAAACAAGAAGTTCTTAGTCATTCGAACATACAAATCTCAACATGTTTATCAGAGCTGTGAAATCACTAGAACTTTCGATTTCTTCCAGAGAACTTCGTTATCTTGCCAAAATGTGGAAATTCACAGCTTTCACCAGCAAATGCTGAAGCTAAATTCAATTCTCTAATGTCAAAAGTAGGTAATGCTTTCAGTTTGATAACTCACCTTCATATTAATGAATGAGAAAATTATATAGTGCTTTACTGTGTATTGCTGTACACCCAAAGTGTTTTTTCAATCGTATGAGGGGTCTCTCCTCAGCCACCACCAGTGTGCAAGTGCGCTCACCACACACCAGCTACAGATGGAGAGGAAAGAGAGTGATTAAGCCATTTTAGTGGCTTTTAGAGTGGCATTTGGAGGCCTTGATTGATAAGGGCTGTTTGAGACAATTTGGCCAGGACACCCCTGGGATACACCCCTACTCTTTACGAGAAGTGCCATGGGATTTTTAGTGACCACAGCGAGTCAGGACCTGGGTTTAACATCATTTTTTTTTTACAGTACAGCGTCCTTGTCATTCTACTGGGACATTAGGACCCACACAGACCACAGAGTAAACACCCCCCTGCTGGTCATACCTCTTCCAGCAGCAACCTAGTTTAACAAACATTACATAATTCTTGAAGGGTTAGAAGTTTAAATACTTAACTTCTTTTTTTCCACTTCAAGCACTGATCACTATGGTACAGGATTATTCTATTTAAATCAATGTGATAAACGAGTTAGGTAAAAAGCAATCAAAGTAATCTACAAGTAGTTAAACTACACTTAAGGTAAAAAAAAATGTACATACACCTTGCAAAATATGCTAAATGTTAATTATTTTACCAAAATAAGAGTGTTCATACAAAATGCATGTTAGTTTTTATTTAGTACTGACCTGAATAAGATATTTCACATAAAAGACATTTACATATAGTCCACAAGAGAAAATAATTATTGAATTTATAAAAATGACCCCATTCTATATATATGAAGAGTTCAGATGCAAAAGCCTCTCAATCCATCTGGCGTATTTCTTTAAAATGAGCATTTCTTTCTGGCTACTTTGCATAGGTTTCTGTGTAAGTACTGGTACTTCTGATTGGGCTGAGGCTGGAATTTAGCGCGTTTGAAGTAAATGTAAATGATGGACGTATAATATGCGTCAGGAGCATTCACTCAGTATCATTATCTCATGCTGGTTTTGCATCTGACTTCACATATATATATCTTCACACACACACACACACACACACACATATATATATATATATGTATATATATATAAATTTTGAGAAAAATGGTCCAGTGTTAAATATTTGTGAGTTGCAAAAGTATGTGAATCTCTAGGATTAGCAGTTAATTTTAAGGTGAATTTAGAGTCCAAAATGTGTTATCAGTCAATAGGATGACTATCAGGTGTCAGTGTATGCCCTGTTTTGAATGAAGAACAGGAATCTAGTCTCATCATGTTTGTGGAAGTGAATCATGGCATTAACAAAGTAGATCTCTGAGAACCTCAGAAAAAAATGTTGTTGCTCATCTGGCTAGAAAAGTTACAAAACCATCGCTAAAGAGTTTGGACAAACTCCACAAATCCACAGTCAGACAGATTGTTCACAACTGGAGGAAATTCAAGACCACTATTACCACTCCCTAGGTGTGGTCGACCAACAAAAATCACTCCAAAGCAAGACTTGTAATAGTCTGCAAGGTAACAAAGGACCTTAAAGGCCTTTCTCACATTGGTTAATATTAATGTTCATGAGTTCATAATCAGGAGAATACTGAACAACCATGGTGCAGTCATAGCCAAAAATATCAGCACCCTTGCAATTCTGTCAGAAAATGCAACACTTCTCTAAAAAAATTGTTCCAATTGCAAATGTTCTTGTGGGAACATCCTTGTGGGAGAACGTACTGTGGACAGATGAGACAAAAGTAGAGCTTTTTGGTAAAGGACATCATGGCACTGTTTACAGAAAAAGCAATGAGGCCTTCAAAGAAAAGAACACAGTCTCTACAGTCAAACATGGTGGAGGTTCAAAGATGTTTTGGGGTTGCTTTGCTGCTTCTGGCACTGGATGCCTTGACTGTGTGAACAGTATCATGAAATCTGATGATTACCAGAGAATTTTGGGGCGCAGAGTAGTGGCCAGATCAGAAAGCTGCATCTCCACCAGAGGTCATGGGTCTTCCAGCAGGACACTGACCTGAAAGACACTTCAAATAGCACTCAGAAATGGTTAAAAACAAAGCGCTGGAAAGTCCTGAAATGGCCAGCAATGAGTCCAGATCTGAATCCCATAGAACACCTGTGGAGAGATCTCAAAACAGCATCCTTCAAATCTGAATGACCTGAAGCAGTTTGCAAAAGAAAAGTGATCCAAAATTCCAGCAGAGAGGTGTAAGAAACTCATTCATGGTTACAGAAAGCGATTGATTTCAGTTATTTTTTCCAAAAGGGGGTGCTACCAAATATTAAATTAAGGGTGCCAATAATTTTGTCCAGTACATTTTTTAGGTTCTGTGTGGAACTGTATCAGACTTGACTTTTCTTCTGTTTTTTTTTTTGTGTTGTTCCCATGCAAACTAAACAAAAAATAAACATGTGAATACCAAAACATTTGCAACTGCAACAGTTTTCTGAGAAAAGGGTTGCATTTTCTGACATAAATTGCAAGAGTGGCGATATTTTTGGCCATGACTGTATGAATGGCAGAGTTGCAAGGAGAAAGCCACAACTCTCAAAAAAAAATAAATAAATAAAAAATAAAAAAATGCAAAAGCTCTGCAGTTTGCTAAAGATCATGCGGACAAGTCAGAGGGCTATTAGAGAAATGTTTTGTTGACGGATGAGACCAAAATAAAACTTTTTGGGTTTAAATGAGAAGTGTTATGTTTGGAAAAAGAAAAATACTTCATTCCAGCATTCGAACCTTATTCCATCTGTATATCATGGTGGTGGTAGTATCATGGTTTGGGCCTGCTTTGCTGTATCTCGGCTAGAATGGCTTGCTATCATTGATGGAACAATGAATTCTGAATTATACCAGCAATTCTAAAGGAAAATGTCAGGACATCTGTCCGACAACTGAATCTTAGAAGAAAGTGGGTCATGCAGCAAAACAACAACCACAAGCGCACAATTAATTATATCAAAAAATGGTTAAAGAAGAGCAAGGTTAATGATTTGGAATGCCTGAGTCAAAAATCAAATTGAAATGTTGTGGAAAGACCTGAAACAAGCAGTTTATAGGAGAAAACCCACCAATATCACAGGTTTCATGTGTTTCTGTACTGAAGAATGGGCTAAAATTCCTACAAGCTGTTGTGCAGGAATGATTAGTGGTTACAAAATATGTTACCTGCAGTTATTGCTTCAAAAAGGGGTCACACCAGATACTGAAAGCAAAGATTCACATACTTTTGCAACTCGCAAATATTTAACACCGGATCATGTTTCTCAGTAAATAAATGACAAAGTTTATTTTTGGTCTCATTTGTTTGGTTCTCTTTGTCAACTTTTAGGACTTGTGTGAAGATCTGATGATGTTTTGTGTTATATTTATGCAAAAATGTAGAAGATTCTAAAGGGTTCACAAAATATACATATAGCCATGACAACATTTAGCATTTTAATTTAGACTTGATGTACTAAAATAACTTTAATGAATTAAAATTCATGAAAAAACATAAAAACTACTAAAAATGACACAACAAACAAATATACTAAAACTTTGACTAAATGAAAATAAAATGAAAAATCTAAAATTAAAAACTGGTTCAAAATATAGCCGAGTACATCTGTAATGTAGTATGTAATGTAGTTTGACAACATACTAATTAGTCAACATTATCACAAATGATTATATACTCTATATAATTTACAAATTTTCCCAGCTGAGTCATGGATTTCCCACATTCACAGTTATTCATTTGGCAGACACTTTTATCCAAAGTGACTAATAGTTGAGACAAGAAAACAACAAGTGATTCATCATAAGACGGCAAAAAACACAAAACGTGCCTGTTATACCAGATTTCAGTCATCATCCAAAACAATAACAGCTAGGACAGGAAGATATTATAGGAAAATAAGTGCATAGAAAAAGTAAAAGAAACATTTTTTTCCTTCACATACTACACTAAAGATCTAATAGTATTTTATTCTTCCCACTGTTGCCCATTATTATTATTATTATTATTATTACTACTACTACTACTATTTTTGGTAACTCTTTGATAGCTTTGTAGCAATATTCTATGTCTATGAAACATGACAAATTAACTGAATTCAAATTAACTGAATTGTAGCAGACACTGCCTCCTAGTGGCAATTAACAAACACTTCATCTGTGGGTAAAATTCATTTATAATAGACCCAGGGATTTTTAGGTAACTTGGGTAACTTGATTCTTATAGAACTACTGATATCATTCTTCAACCTGGACCAAAACACATTAAAAATATACTTTAGAAAGAAAAGTCAGTCAACCGAATAAAACCAGCAAGGGAAAGTGATGAATAAAAGAGAGGCACATATGACTAAAGCACAGTGCTACAAATATATTTTATTTAACACAACAAACAAAAACCTATTTTAATGTCTGAATGTATTCTTAGGTAGTGCAAATATGTCAAACAAAGAGGCTGATCGTATTAAGTACTCAAAATATGCTTTTTGGATTCCCTGAAATCATTATGAAATGACATGACTTTTTTTTGGCTTGACATCTGATCTGACCTTCAAACCTCAACCTCATGGTCACGGGCAGTATCAGCCACATAAAAAACAGAGAATTGCTTTGGAAATGGAGAAGAGGAATCTGTGGTCAGCTGCACTGAATTATGAGGTCCACCACAGCGGATGACCGTAACGCTGCACACATTAATACCAAACATTAAAGAGAAAACTTATAGAATTTTCACTGGTCACTTATCTGGAAAACAACTGTGTGGGTTGAGAAAGTTGAGTGGGTGTCAATGAGGGAGGTCCACTGTGAGTTCCCATGGGAAATCCTCCTCAATATTACTGTCAGCATCTTCAAACTCATTCCATGAGATGTCATTTACCTATCATATAAAGTAATTGGCTATTAGAGAGTTCCCCGATTGGCTGTTGCTAAACCACTGCCCAACTGGATAAAAACTGAAAGTGACTAGTTCCTCATAGCAATGGTTGATAATATTACTGACCCTGTAAACAATAAACTCATGAGCTGATTTCAGTAGACGTTGGACAAATTTGCATACATTAACTTAATAAATTCAAAATACGTCATTGACCAGTGTGTTTAAGATCTTGAAGAAACACTTACTTTTATGACTCCTTCAGAGTTCTCCTCTGGAAGGATCTCATCTGGATCATACTTGATCTCAATTGCTACTTTCCCATTTCCTATAGGCCATTAATGACACGAAATTAGTATTGTATAACGGTTATATACAGCAGGTTGCTGGAAATACTTACCCAAGATCATGACAAGCACTTTTTCAAAGGCAGCCACCACAGCTTTATCTTTGGCACGCTTCATTAGCGTCCCTCGTTTTCTCAGCTTTTCCTCTGGATCTAAAAGAATTCACCATACATATACATTCGAGAAATTTTCTTTTAACAATAACCTGAAAAAGGAAAGCATGCTCAGTGCCTCAGGCCAAGCGTGTATGTAAACTCGCCTCGATCGTTGTCGATTATCTCCTCGGCCACGCCGACCCCTTGGCAGCTCATTCTATGCTGTGGGAAGGTCAACTCTGCTATGCAGCCATATTTCAAAAGCACACTCTGGTCATCAGTTTCTTCTTGGCACCCTGCGTCCACACAGTTTGAGATGTCCTTCAACTATTGAAACAGAAATGTTTGTTTACAAACCAGACATGAGCATATGCACACGTAATCTTGAGGGTAAAAAATAAAGAATCTACACCGTGTATATCATCAATATTGCTGCTTACAGTAACAATGCGAGTAGACCAGCCTCCAAAGCCCAGATAGTGATTAGCCAAGTTTTGACATTTGGAAAGGCTGAGAGGTTTAGAGCTATAGAAGGACAGATTCTGCTTCGTGCTCAGTCGGACCTGAGGGATAAGTTGAAAGAGACTTTCAATTCAAACTTTCAATTCAGACACTCAAACCTTCTTAAAACATGTGCAAATCACATTACAGCTTTATTCTTAGCTGTAATGCATTAGGCTACCTTTAAAGGAGAACTTTGGAAAAGACACTGTTTGTCAGTGGCCCGCTGAGCTTTGGACGCCTGTGCCGATGAGTAGAACTTCACCAGTGCATAGAACCCAGGTTCTGCCACCGTGGCATTGGGACAGACCTTCAACAGGTAGAGAGCACCAAATGCTGAATACACCCTCCACAGGGACTCCTAAGAAGATAGATTAATTAAAAGTAATTACCCTTAAAGTTGGGTAAATTTTTGTGATTACTGGTGATTTTGCACTAAAAATCCCTAAAAGTTCAAAGCTAGTCAATCTATGACCTATGCAAACATAATGCTTATGTACTTTTTTTGGGCAAAGGTGAATGAGCAGGTGAATGGTTTATTCATTGGTCATTTATAATATAATATAATATAATATAATATAATATAATATAATATAATATAATATAATATAATATAATTTACTTACATAAATGTAAGCCTCAGAAAATGATGGCTGAATGTCCCAAACGAAAATAGTTTTGTTGTTTTCGAGAGGGACTTTAAACTCAATTATATCGACCTCAATATCCATGACATATGGGCTTTAAATAAAGCTACACCTCGACAACGGTGTTGTTACCTCACAAAATACACGACTAAATTTTAAAACGCTACATTAAATTGAATAATCATACTCCCCTCGGCTACACGCTGTGACTTCCGTAAACAGAATCGCATTTCGCGCTCTTGGACGTCATATTACGTAAAGCGCTGTGATTGGATCAGTGAAAGGATTCTAAAAGGATTTAACAAACTGGAGTTTCCGCAGTGATGTAACAACTACGCACGTTCCAAACGTTCTAAAAGCGCTCACAACAATAAAATGACATCATTTATAAACATGTAATCTTGCCTCTTCAGGTTAATATGTAGACACCCACGGCGTTGCGTCGTTGTTTTTCATAGTATTGCTTTTGTTTTGTTTTTTTAATATATTATTAATTTACATTTATGTCGTGTTTTAAATGTGGCAATGTTTAATTTTGGTTAAACTGAAGGTCAGATACCCGCTTGTAGCAACAGTAAAATGTTCGGTCCATTTTAGCTTGTTTTTGGGACGCATTAACGTTACACTTCATGATAGTTCACAACACAGTCACAATTTAAGGTGTGTGGGTAATGTTTAACCACATACGCCAAGAACATTGAATGCAATTTAAAACTTTAATGGAGAAAGACAGAGCTTGAAGAGAATAATAATAAGGGCATTATCTATGAGACAGACAAATTTTACATGCATACACTCGAGTGAACCCATCCATTTAGATTACAATTTCAACACTGATCTTAAGCCTTTTTTGAGCGATAATATACTAGAACATATTGTTAAGGTCATTTTGGCCACATCATATTGCCATAAATCGCTTAGCACCAATGTGAAATGTTATATCAGAACCATCCTTTACATTTTTAAGGAACAGCTTGAATTTATGAGCACTCCCTAATGAGAAGAATAAATACATCAGTGATAGGTAAGGTTTAAATATGGGAGGGAAAAAGAAAAGACAGACCTAGCCATGTCTAACTCACATTTCCTGCATATGTAAGACCGGATCATAATTACTTAAGGAAGTTTTAAACTGGTCTTAGATTTGCAGCAAGTGTTACACATTGACTAGCAATACTTTGGCGCCCTCTACAGGGTGCAGTTGGAATCCAAGGATCTCCTGCAATTTGCAACCCTCAGGTAAGTTTCGACCTTGTGCATGTCTTTCTTGAAGCAAGCCAGCAGACGAAAGTTCTTTGTGAGGTCGTTATCCTCCGTGGTCAAGTAGAAGTCCTCAAAAGGCAGTGGCAGGGAGTCGTTATCATCCATGTTTGGTTGACCGTCGAGACATCCCTGCATATATACAATTATAAATTATCTTATTGCTGTCGAAATGAGCTCTGAAAATGTGAGGATGCGGTCATACCTTCTGGTACAACCACTAGACACAATTTGTAAAAAATTAAAGTAGCCTATAAGCTAGTGTTTCTCACCTTGATGAGCACACTGATGCCCATTTTCAAGTCGGCCAGCTTTTCATTGATCTGGTTGGCGGTCAGGCTGTTCGAGACGGTTCTGCTTAGGATCTGGCTGGCCAACTCCCAGGACTCAATGAGGCGGAAAGAGATGCGAAGGAGCTTCAACATCTAAAGAAGGAAAATAGTAATATCCACCTTATTCTTCAACGCTGAAGTAAGTCTATGGGCGAGACTTTCGGTTCATTAGCCGCTAGGAAAATAAGGAGAAGAATAACAACGTGCAGTAAACGGTAAAACTGCCATTTTTGATGTTTATGTTGCTCATATTTGGTCATTCCAAGTGCTTCCCAAACTATGATATACAAAAATGTGTAATGATGTAAACATTTAATCTCTTATAAGCAATGATTTATAAGTAAAATTGTCATTTACCTGTGTGAAAACAGCAAAAATATGTCACCATGCATGTACTCTAAAGTTGTATTCTTTTATTTGTTTGATACTATTTGTTTTGCATATATTTTTTAACAGAACACGGGTTTTCATTTTATTTTATTTTAGATCGCACATACCCCCAAATATGATCATCCTCATTAGAGGTACCCCATCCTAAAATTTAAAAAAGGCAGCTATATATTTACATGTATAAAGACCCAATTTATACAGTGGAAATTATTATATGTTACTATAATCACTATATAATATTTAGTGTTTTTTAAAGAAGTCTCTTTTGCTCACCAAACCTGCATTTATTTGATCCAAAGTACAGCAAAAACAGCAAAATTCTGAAATATTTTTACTATTTAAAATAACCATTTTCTATTTGAATATGTTTTAAAATGCAATTTTTTTCTGTGAATTTTTAGCATCATTACTTCGGTCACATGATCCTTCAGAAATCATTCGGATATTCTGATTTCCTGCTTAAAAAACATTAGACATTAACATTAGTAGATTTTTTTTCAGGTTTCTTTGATGAATAGAAATTTCAGAAGAACAGTATTTATGTGAAATAGAAATCTTTTGTAACATCACATCTGATCTAAAGCATCCTTGCTAAATAAAATGATTAATTAGAATAAAAAGTATTCTAATTTCTAATGGTATAGCATATAATGTTACAAAAGCTTTTTATTTCAGATAAATGCCGATCTTTGGATCATTCTATTCGTTGTAGAATTCTGAAAAAAAAATACTCATCTGTTTTAAATATTGACAACTGATTATTCATTACTTTATTCTATGGTTTATTATGCATTTTTACTCAAATTTATTTGCTATTTTTAATTATTTAAATTGATTTATATATTTTTTATTTTTATACACTGCTTTTCTCTGAACTTTTCCACAGACCCCTTAGTACCCTTAGAACAAAACAGGTTGGGATTTCATTTTTAATTCTATCGTTTACTCACAGAGCTCCTCTGTGCTTCATCTTTTCCAGTGGGCGCCTCAATGTAGTCAGAAATGCAGAAAGACATAGGGATGGTTTTACTCAGCAGTCTGCGGTCCTCAGGCAACAGGTTGTCGTCCTTGATAACAAAAGGCAAATTGGCAAATAGTATTTAAAATTTATTACCTATAATATATTTAACTCACTCAAATAACTAAATAAATAATTGTGTCTGATAAAAATTCGCAGTTCTTAAAGTTCTTAAAGTTCTTAAAGTTCTAAGCTCATATTTTACTTTTAAACCTAAATATGTGAGATCAATCATGTTTGCTCTAAATGAGAAGTTAGAGTTCTGAATAGATTTTAATGAGAATCTTACAAAGTCGTTAATCATTTTTGCAGCCAGCTGGTGCAGGTGTTGTACACGAACGACTACGTTATTGAAGAGCCGCTGGTTATCTGATGCTCTCCCCTGGTTCACCAACAAACTAACCAGCACCACCGACAACAGCACTAATGCTAGAAGAAAAAAAGAAGGACATTTATTTTTCATCTGCAACATGGTTGTTTGAAAAGCTCCTGAAAAAAATAACCAGATAACCAATAAAAAAAAAATTTTGAATTAAACTCTTCAAACTAAGAAATTAGTTTCACAGGTTAGAAAAAAAGCTAAATTAAAAAATAACCAATTAATTCATTAAAAAAGAAAAACTATTTATATATGTCAAAAATAACGTTACAACAGCAACAGAAAACATCACAGCCATACCTCTAGCCATTTCGCTCAGGGTAGACAAACTCTTGCAGGCTTAGTTTAAAGCTTGTGAATGTTTGTTGTTCTGGCTCAGGTACTGATATTTATATGTGGCATGAACATGTTTTGATGCATCTTAATGCATGAGAGTTGAAACATGAGAGTTTCCATGAGAACTGTTTTAATATGCATTGTTGTGTGTATTTAGACACCATACGTTAGTGTTGTGGTGGTTCCGGTCATTTATGTGTCTGGCTATTTCCATGACTCTGGGATGATGTTGGCACATAGACAGAAAGGTCATTGTTTTATTTCTTGAACAAAATAATATTGATATGTAAGAAATACAAAAGCAAGTTTCCTTGTTACAGTGCAATTATTCATTTAGGTACTGAGTAATATTATTTAACTACATGTACTTACTATATGGTTAGGGTCTGGCTTAGGGTTACTTGCATGTAATTATGCATAATTAATTGTTATTATAATAGTAAGTACATGTAATATGTATGATAAGGACACCTTAAAATAAAGTGCTACCCAAGTTTCCTCTACATGTGGAAGTATTGAAAAATATTGTGGTCTTTAAATTCTGAAAATGTTTCAGTTTATATTTTAATCCAGTGGCTGGCATTGTCACAGCATTATAGTCTATATAATGAGAAGCTGCATGTATTATTGCCACGTAAGCTGTAAATGGTGTCATGTCCTTCCAAAAGGACATCTTCTCAATAATTATGAGAGTAAATCAGGTCATATACGTGTTTGCTGTCATTGTGGGGATGTGGGAAGATTTTCCTATTCAGACATGGTGTTGGCCTGTGTGTAATATTCAGCAGTCTTAGGGTTGTGAAATGTCAGTGTGACATTAATAGTTTAATCCCTTGCGGGGAAAAACAGAATACAATCTGTTTACCTCACCCTTTTCTCCTGTCACTTTAGGTTATCGGTATAAGGATATAATAAAGTGTAAGTGTGTTCTGTGACAAATTTGTCAAGATACATCTTGGTCGTATTTTACTAGCAAATCAAAGTAAAATAAAAAAAAGTATACTTTGCCTGGTTGTAATTATATATTAATATAATTACATTAATATAAAACATGATATTTTTCTTCATTTTGAGCTTACGTTCAAATTAACGTCAATTAGGCACATTTTAAACCCACTGTCTACATAAATATAAAATGTGATGTAATTTTTTTTCCCCAGGATTCTTTGATTAATAAAAAGTTCAAAAGATCAGAATTTATTTGTAATAGAATATTTTTCTTTCTACCATTATAAATATTTTTTATATCAGCAAATCAGCATATTAGAATGATTTTTGGATGGTCATATGACAAAATTCAGCTTTGCTATCACAGGAATAAACTACATTAAATATAAACAATAAATTTAAATAGTAATAATATTTGACTAAATTATTGTTTTTTTTTTGTTTGTTTTTGTTTTTTTGTTTGTTTGTTTTTTTGGTCAAAACATCCAAACTTTTGACTGCCAATACATGTGTGTGTGTGTTGTCTCTTCTGCTCACCAAGTCTGCATTTATTTGATTCATTACAGCAGAAACTGTAACATTTGGAAATATTTTTACTATTTAAAATAACAGCTTTCTAATTTACTGTATTTTAAAATGTAATTTATTCCTGTGATTTCAAAGCTGAATTTTTATCATCATTACTCCAGTCACATGATTCTTCAGAAATCATTTCAATATTCTGATTTGCTGCTCAAAATACATTTATTGGTATTATTATGTTGAAAACAACTGAGTAGAAAATTTTCAGGTTTCTTTGATGAATAGAAAGTTCAGAAGAACAGCATTTATTTGAAAAATAAATAATTTGTAACATTATAAATGTCCTTATCATCACTTTTGATCAGTTTAAAGCATCCTTGCTAAATAAAAGTATTAATTTCTATTACCCCCCCACCCCAAAAAATTTGACTGACTCCAAGCTTATGAATGTTATAGTGTATAATGTTCCAAAAACTTTTTATTTCAGATAAATGCTGATCTTTAGATCTTTTTTATTCATCAAAGAATCCTGAATCAAATGTACTCAACTGTTTTAAATATTGATAATAATAATAATAATAAATGTTTCTTAAACAGCAAATCAGCACATTAGAATGATTCCTGAATGATCGTGTGACACTGAAGACTGGAGTAATGATGCTGAAAATTTAACTTTGATCATAGGAATAAATTACAATTTAAAAAGTATTAAAATAGAAAGCAGTTATTTTCAATAGTAAATATATTTCACAATATTACTGCCTTTGCTGTATTATCGATCTTATAAATGCAGGCTTGGTGAGAAGAAGAGACTACTTAACAAAAAACATTAAAAATCTTACTGTTCAGAAATGTTTGACCGGTAGTGTATAATCATTTTCTTTTGATTTTTGAGTAAAATATATGACCTCCTTGTGCGATTCGCACAATATTCACGTAATATCATTCTTTTTCCCTCCTGGGTTAGATAATAGTTTATAAGACCACCCACTTCTGCACGACGCTGAGCTCCTGAGTACCCTGCATGTGTTTAACCAAGAGCCAAACTGTCTCTTTTTCCAGATTCTGATCTCAGATCAGCTTGCCAGAGAAACATCCTCAGAGAAAGAACAGAACTGAGTGGCACCACAAGCATTCAAAGACTGCAAGTTACTTCCACCCTGTGGTTACAATCGGCATGGAAGCAGGTGCTTCCATGATGCCTCAGCTGTTCATACTGGGCATTGTGATGACTGTCTATACCGCCTGAACTTGGCACCTGTCAGTCAAGACAGAGAAACACAAAACTCCTTGAAGAAAGCAACGTCAGGTGGATCTAGGAACCGCATCGTTCCTCCAAATACTTAATGATAGGGAATAGAAACAGAAATATTATATAGAGCTGTGTTTCGTACGAGAATACGTTGTCATTTCACTTCTAGCCACAAGTAGGCGCCACTAAATTCAAGCTCGTTTCTGAAGAATTATTCGAGTTCGATTGGAATGTCATGTTTTAAAAGCTTCGAATTATTTTAGCGCTCCAAAAACAGTCCGTTAATCAATCGAAAGTCTCTGAAATTCAAAGGAAACTTCTACTTCCGCTTTTAAAACTGGTGAATAGCATTTTTAACCCTTTTGAAATGCTGATCAAAGCATTAAACATCTCTAAGAGAATGCTTGCAATTAGCTTTAAGTATCATATCACCGATTGTAATGGCGTAAATGGAGATAGTTCCATCTCAAGTTAAGGTGAGTTGGCGCAATGCTGCTACGATCCCATATCCGAGTAGTCAGTTTTACATACCAATTCTATATAGAGAACACTTCCGCTTCTCACTGCCGACTGAACGGATATGGGATATCATCCTCTCTTTACTCTGCATCTCTTTTTAAACTTTACCTTTGCCTTCGTTAGTAAGACGGTTTGACAATCCAATATGCAAATCAAGAATCGTCGAAACAGCTTTAGGGGTCGTGGGAAAATATATATATATTGATTGATATATAGGCTACATAACAGATAGCATTAACATTATAAATAATTTAAAAATAGCTTTGATGGAAGCATGAAAATCTTTCAGTCAGACTGAACCCATGGTGTTGCTAGCACTGTATACTTAACAACCTTTAAGCAAAGAAGAGGCACCTGCTCCTGACGCCACCTGATTATGTTCAAAAGACCTTTGACCCTTTGGTTGTAAACTCTTCTTGAACTTTTGACATCATTGATCTACTCATGACCTTAACTTTTCTGCACAAACTCAAGGCCTGTATTTCTGTGTCCTTAAACGGTGTGGGGACCTGGATAAGCTGTGCTCTTCCTTAAAGGCAAACGCCACCTTGTTCCCACTTCTCGTCAACTCTTGTTTCAAAGGGGGCGATGTTACACATCTACCCTGGAATGCACTGACTCCATCCCACCCGCTCTCCGATTCCACAGGCCGCACATCACAGTTCTCCAGTCGTCTCATGTTGCGTTTCTTCGGGCAGCTGCGGCTTCTTTGCTTTGGAGGCACCATTCGTTGACGGGACGAGTTTCTCCGGTGCTTCCTTAGCTTACATAAAGGCTGAATCCCAGAAGAGGCCTTTCACATTCCTGTCCAGCCTGTAAAGGAAGCAAACAAAGGTTGTTCAGGTCAAGTGTGCCATCCTAAAAAAGCATGAGCAGTGTATTCGGTAATCAGTTAACGAATGACCTCCTGTGTGTTTGTTCTGAAAAGTTATCTAATATAGGTCGGGTCTGTGACATAGTGGTTAGTGCATATCCTCCAGACACAGTGCTGTTTGTGTGGGTTACTAAGGTTTTATTTATTTATTTTAAGCAATATTCTCTCCAGTAATAAACCCTCGACACTGAGTGTGTCACTCAAACGGCAGTGAGAATGAATGAGCATATTAACACCACCCGGCTTCCACTCATCATAGTGAAAGAGATGCAGTGAACACACTGGCCGTCTGTCCAGAGGTCACGCTTCACAGCTGACCTCTGACCCGATTTGTATGCATGGCATTTGGGCGGCTGTGATCCAGGGGATGCCGCAGTAATTCTACGACGTCTAGTGAGTGGCATGTGTGCTTATGTGTATAGGGTTGAATGTGTGTGAGAGAGAGTGTCACTAATGCCTTGACTGTGCACTTGAAGCCTACATTTACCTCTACAGTACATGCAGTTTATTATTTTCAACAGATATTTGTGTCTTTTTACCCTAATGTATTCTGGGATAAGACTATCCAAATGTTGTTTTAAATCTTTTTAAATCATCTAATTGCTGTTTAAAAGCCAATTCAATACTATACATAGAAAGCATTTTGACCACAGGGTGGCGTACGTTTGCCGTATGAGGTGAACAGTTTGCAATAGAAAAAGTGACAAGCAAATGGCAGTTTGGAATTCAAAGGATTAGTTCACTTCCAGAATACAGATTTCCTGATAATTTACTCACCCCTGTCATCAAAGATGTTCATGTCTTTCTTTCTTAAGTGTAAAAGAAATTAAGGTTTTTGAGGAAAACATTTTTCTCCATATAGTGGACTTCAATGGGGATCAGTGGGTTGAAGGTCCAAATGGCAGTTTTGATGCAGCTTCAAAGGGATCTAGTGAAATGATTTTTCATTCATTTCGAAAAATGTACACTTCTGGAGCATCAGTGAGAATTTGAACATTCTGTAATAGTTGCATATGAGTCTCTCAGTTGTCCTCAGTGGGAAAAGATGGATCTTAAAATCAAACAGTCATTGTTGGAAGGGGTTCAAATGCACAAAAATGCTGAAAAAACAAATAATGTGGGACTTGAAGTATTTTCTGAAGAACAGCAGGCAGTTTAACTTCAGGACAAATAAGGGACTCATGAACAACTATCACAAAAAAAACAAAACAAAAAAAACAGGACAATTTTTATGAATTCAGCTATTATTTTCTCTTAATAATTAACATTTTGCAGATTCTGTAAGGTGTAACTTCTGACCTCAACTGTAGGCAGAAGTATCGACCCAGTCTTTACAAAGCGAACGTAAGTAAAAAAGGTAAATCAACGGTGTTGGATGATTTTGAAGTGGAGTTTTTCACCCTAGCCTTTTTTGAACCAAAGCACACAGATGAACAACTAACCGCAAACAAATTTTTTCAATGTGATTATGCAATGTGTAAAGACACGCATGCACATCGTAGAGCTAGTGCAAGATGACCATTTGTGGTTAAAAAAAAAATATATATATATATATATATATATATATATATATATTTTTTTATATACATTTCTTTAGATAACACCCTTGTTCCTCAGCTGGGATCTTGTAGAGAAACTGCAATTTGAACCTTCCACTATATGGAGAAAAGTCCTGGAATGTTTTCCTCAAAAACCTTAATTACTTTTTGACTAAAGAAAGAAAGACATGAACATCATGGATGGCATGGGGGGGAGTAAATTATCAGAATTTTTTTATTCTGGAAGTGAACTAATGTTTTAAAACATAGCTGCCTTTATTAAGTTTTGTTAATGTAACAGTTCATTCTATTGTTTCTTAATTGCATTAAACATTATTAGAACAAAGTAAACGAAGACTAAAAAAACAAGTTTATTTCAGGCATGTAAACAGAGAAAGAATATACAATACAATTTACAAATGTTTCAATACTTGAAAAAATGTTACAAGATCTATTACATGCATATTACAATATTACAATATATTTAGTGCACTAAACAGTGTTAGTAATGATAAACACATTAAAAGACATCTAAAAATGATTAAAATTTCACAATTTGCTGAACTGTGATTTTAATTTGAAAACTAAATGAACACTAAATAACAAAATAGATTCTGATTAATGTTGTTCTTATTAATGATCAATGAAAATGCAAATACTAGCATTCTGTTATTTTGCACATATGGAAAATGTAGAAAAGCCATTCTTATTTTAATCTCTGTCACATTATTATTGCATGAACAAACCGAATTATGGATAGGTTACATTCGTCCTTGTAATCCTCCATCTCTCTGCTCACCACCCTCACCGTTGGTTAGCATTCTACAAAGAAATATAATAACAGTGAAAGGATGGTATAAAGAAAAGTTTCGTGTTTGGGTGTTACAACACTTTTAGTTGGAAGGGCTTAGCATTAATAGCCAGTGCATTTCATTAATCTAATGAAATTTATCCTCAAAGGTACAAAATGTTTCACCAATTCAATAAAAAAATAAAATAAAGTAAAAATAATGTTGTGAAACGACAAGCAGATGAAAAAACTCCCTAAAAACCGTCCGAAAAAAAAATTAGAAGTTTTAATTGGTGAGAGACAGAAAAAAAACGTAGATCAAAATGACAATACATTTATGAGTGAATATAGGTAGAGTAAAACATTATAGGGATGCTACTAGTCACATTACGTCAGTCTTGTTGAGTTTGACTCTTTGGAGGTATTACAGCAGACATGAGAACTGTGTCCACAGTTTTTTGACGTCTGACCCTGACACATCTATTCATACATGTAGTTTTTCCCACATACAATGTCCTGTTCAAGCAATCATTTGCATAGTTTCATCTACATCCATCATATCCATTATCACTGAACAACCTGGCATTCAGGACACAACTGCATATCTGGTTCATAATAAATGATTTCTAAAAGTAAAAATAAAAAATGACCTACATCAATAAGCCAAGGACTTCACAGATTATATACTTGCAATAAACAATTTGCAAGTACACCCCACACACCAAAAAGGCTCATTAGGCAATTTAAACATTACAGAATCCATATTTACAATATGTTCAGCTGGGTAGCTAACTGTTCGGAAGACTCTTTTACAGTTTATGTGTTTTATTCTCTAATCTTAGAAAGATATTTTTGTCTTTGGACCAATTGCTGTCAAGATCCAAAATAAAAGTTTTTATTTACATAATGTATGTGTGTGTACTGTGTATATTTATTATGTATATATATAAATACATACATGCATTTACATATTTGTTTACATATTAAAGGATTAGTTCCCTTCCAGAACAAAAATGTACAGATAATTTACTCACCCCTTTGGCATCCAAGATGTTCATGTCTTTATTTTTTCAGTAAGGAATTATGTTTCTTGAGGAAAACATTTCAGGAATGTTCTCCATATAGTGGACTTCAATGGTGCCCCCAAGTTTGAACTTCCAAAATCCAGTTTAAATGCAGCTTCAAATGGCTCAAAGATGATCTAAGCCAAGGTAGAAGGGTCTTATCGAGCGAAACAACCAGTCATTTTCCAAAACTGACAATTTATATACTTTTTAACCTCAAATGCTTGTCTTGTCTTGTCTCGTCTCTGCGATGCGTAGTCTGTGTAATCCGGGTCAATACAGTTAGGGTATGTCGAAAAACTCACATCTCTGTTTTACCTTTTTTTGTAAACAGCGTTTGACCTTCTTTCCATGTTTACTTTGTAAACATTAGGTCAGTATTTCTGCAGTGATGTTGGACGATTTTGAAACTGAGGAAGAAAACGAGAGTGGAGTTTTTCGACATTCCCTAAGTTTATTGAACCGGAAAGTTCATGCAGAGCTAGATGAGTGTTTGAGGTCAAAAAATATATAAATTGTCAATTTGTTTTGAAAATGACAGATCGTTTTGCTAGATAACACCCTTCTTCCCTGGCTGAGAGTGTTTAGAGCCCTTGGAAGCTGCATGTAAACTGCATTTTGGACATTCAAACTTGGGGGCACCACTGAAGTCCACTATATGGAGAACATTCCTGAAATGTTTTCCTCAAGGAACATAATTTCTTATCGACTGAAGAAAGAAAGACATGAACATCTTGGATAACAAGGGGATGAGTAAATTATCTGTACATTTTTGTTCTGGAAGTGAACTAATCCTTTAAGTACATTTCTATATAAAATAAATTATACTGTGTGTGTGTGTGTGTGTCTTTATGTATACATAATAATTACACACAGTACACACACATACATTATGTAAACAAAAACTTTTATTTTGGATGTGATTAATCGTTTGACTGCACTCAAAAACCAAATTAACTGCTGTTAGTGAAGTATTTATAAAGGCAAATGTACATAATATTACATTTTTAAACATTTTAAGACTGATATGCTTTATTTAATACTGATTATCAGTGTTAATTTTATTTAGTGAAAAAGTGTTTATTTTGAATACTACAGTCACATCGGACTGTGAAATGTCAGTAAAATTAACCGTAATTCTAAATCTCAAATGTGCTAAATAGTCAATTCAATAAAGTTAAAGATAAAAATATTACAAAAATGATAATGATAAATGATTCTGTAATTCAGAATTAATTTTAGGATTTGCCAGGTAAGGGTTTTCCCTCCTGTTATTCCTTTAAATTAGTTTTCAAATGATTAGTAATCATTTTAATTTTTTTAAACAAATGTTGTCATTTCAGGTTCTGTGCATGAAAATCTTTGATATCTGCACTAAGAGCCCAATCACTTCCAGTGCCATTAGACAAACAGTTGGTGAGCGTCTTTTTAAGGGCAGTACTGAGAGGAGCCATCGAATGCATCAGTAATGCTGATTACAACTCATTCGCAAAGAATCTTTGCCATACTGACTCCATAATTTTCTTTCATACTGTAGCTGTTGTGTGCCGAAGTACAACTCTGAACAGTTTTCTGAAGGGGCTCAGTATTGCTGGGCTTTCCAAGGGTTAAGCGTACACCATGGCTTGAACCTGTTACACAATAGACTCCCTCAAGTTTTCTTTAGCGGCAGATGAGTCAGGAACGGGAAAAGGGGCAGAGTGCAAGACCACATCGCTCTGAACTTTCACCAGAGGACGCTTAAACCCATGCTGTGGCTTCGCATGTTGAGAGAACGAGAAACCTGAAGGTTTGTCATCCTCAATGGCTTGATCTCCATACAGATACCTCATTTTCTTAGCTATCATTCCCACTTTTTCTGGAGCCTCTTCACCTCGTTTCTTTGTGTTCGTCTTCTCTCTGTACATGTATGAGGCTTGTTTGAGGCCACGTTTGAGGATGTGCTTGCGGTAAGCTCTTTGGATGGTCGAAACGGACACTTCTTGTTGTTTCCGTTTGAGAGTGTTGGTGATGGGCTCATACGAAACCTTCGAAGGATTGTTGGCCATGAACTTCTCCTCCATAGTTGCTTTCATGGCATCCATCTGGTCAGAATCTCCCAGCACCTCTGTTGTGAGGGCTAGGAGAATATCGAGACAGTGGATCTTATCACCAGGGACCATGGGAAGGTCCATTGTGATCAGCTTGAGGGTGTTCGGTTTGGGGATTCTCAAGGGGTCTTTTAGCGTGTCGCAGAATTCGGACAGCTTACTGTAAGTGATGAATTGAGAGGCGGTGGGGTCGAATTTCTCCCAGGTTTCATAGAACATCTCAAAGTCGTCCTCGCACAAGGGGTCGCTGCTTTCTTCCGTGGCTACGTTGAAGTTTTCCAGGATAATGGCTATGTACATGTTGACCACGACGAGGAAGGACATGACAATATAGCTGCAGAAGAAGACGATGCCTACCGCAGCGTTCCCACAGTTGCCTCGGACACTCGATCCCGGGTTCTCCACATCCGGGTCGCAGTCTGGTGGGCTGTTGAGTATAGGTGCCAGCAGTCCATCCCAGCCGGCGGAGGTTGTGATCATGAACAAGCATATGATACTGTTCCCAAAGGTCTCGAAATTATACATGTCATCAATGCCTCCTTCTTTTTTCACATAGCCAAAGTTGGACATGCCAAATATGGAGAAAATAAACATGATTAGGAATAGAAGCAAGCCGATGTTGAAGAGGGCAGGAAGTGACATCATCAGCGCAAACAGTAATGTCCGGATTCCCTTGGCGCCACGGATGAGCCGCAGGACACGGCCGATTCTGGCCAGTCGGATGACGCGGAACAGCGTAGGTGACACGAAGTACTTCTCGATAAGATCTGCCAGCATAATACCTGAGAGACGAGAAAGAATCAACAAGGAAATATTATGAGCAATGATATACAAGAGAAAATCTAGTCTACAGCAAGTGAAACTTACTCTTTGCATTCATGTTGGTTTTTTAAAGGGATAGTTCACCCAAAAATGAAACTTCTGTTATTAATTACTCACCCTCATGTCGTTTCAAACCTGTAAGACCTTCGTTCATCTTCAGAACACAAATTAAGGTATTTTTGATGAAATACACATTGATGCACATTTTCCACACGACCTTTCTAAGCCTTGAACATGTCAGTTGCGTTGCTGTCAACATCAGAAAGCTCTCGGATTTTATCAAAAATATCTTCATTTGTGTTCTGGAGATGAACGAAGGTCTTGCAGGTTTGGAACGACATGAGGGTGAGTAATTAATGACAGAAGTTTCATTTTTGGGTGAACTATCCCTGTGTCCAGTAAATCAAGTAAAAATGTTTCAATGTCGATGTAATGATTCAGAAAAACAAGTTTATAATAGAATGACATAGCGGAAAAAGCCACGAAGCATTAATTGTATTTGAACCAAAAAATGAGCATCCTGTCGTTGACCGATAAAGATTAATTTTCCACTTCATGATAACTTAATAATTACTATTAATAAATCAAACTCACCTAAGATTGAAAGAATGACCACCACAAAATCAAAAATGTTCCACCCAATGGAAAAGTAGTAATAGCGCAGGGCGGTGATCTTGAGAATGCACTCCCCGGTGAAGAGTATGATGAAGACAAGGTTGATATAGGACAGAATATCTTCCATCTCTTCACTCTGGTCATCTGTCTCCATCATCATGGTCACCATGTTCAGGCAGATCATTACCATAATGAAGATGTCGAAGAACTGCTTGGTGACCAGGTCGAATACTAAACCTTGGCAGCAGTTCTTTAAGAAGGGAAGAAGGTGCCGTTAGTACTTTATCAGATTCAAGTCAATTAATTGTAATGGTTAATTGGAGAGAAAGACTGGATATATTACCGTAGGCCTTGGAATTGGTTTCTGTGGCTTTTTGGAGCCAAGCTTCTTCATGGCATTGTAGTATTTTTTCTGCTCCTCTGTCATGAAGATATCAGTTCCTCCTAAGTATAAACACAGAGACGATTATTCCACAGCAGAAGGTGTTTTAGTGTTTCTACAGATCCAGAAGACCAAGCGCTGACACTTATCTTTGCCTTTTGTTGGTTGAAATTGTCAATGATGACACCAATGAATAGATTGAGAGTGAAGAAAGAGCCAAAAATGATGAAGATGACAAAGTAAAGGTACATGTAAAGGTTTGCCTCATACTCCGGCTGCATATCAATCTACATAGAGAACAAAAACAATGTTTAAGAAAAATGCATGTATTACAAGAGAACAATTCTGCACATAATATTGTAGTAAAAGGCTGAAATCAACATTACAGTACGAGAGTCCACAGCACTATACATGATGTCCATCCATCCTTTGAATGTTGCCTGGAAACCGAATGAAAACATATTTTGAAGTATCCGATTTTTAAATGTATTTAACATTACAGCTTAATGCACAGTTGTTTATGCAGTGCTCACCACTTGCAGTAGGGAGAGGTATCCCATGCCTACGTTATCAAAGGTAACCTTTGCATTTTTCCATCGTACTTCTGGAAAAAACTCCATGAGCTCCAAGCATTCACTTCTATTGTTGACCACGTCGATAGTGAACATTTCGTCGGATGTTGAGTTGAAGCAGTAGCTGAACTTTCCAGCAAAAAGGTTCACTCCCATGATGCTGAAGATGAGCCAAAAGATCAGGCAGACCAGGAGAACGTTGAAGATGGATGGAATGGCTCCTACCAGGGCGTTCACCACCACCTGTGCATGTAGACAGCAAGAGAGCTTGTTGAGAACCAAACCTTAAATTGTTAACCTTCACCGGAGCTTGTGGTTTATGACTTTAAAATGTTTTAGATGGTCAGCAGCACAAAATACAGAATGTGAAAATAATAATAATATTAAGAATTTGCTAATTAATAAATGGTGTTAAGGTGAGGGTGGACAGCAGAAAACTCACCCTCATTCCTTCAAACCTGGAGAGTGCTCGAAGAGGTCTCAGTGCTCTCAAAGTCCTGAGAGACTTAATGGCCCCCAGTTCAGAGTAGCCTAAGATGTTTGCAGTCAAACTGATCAGGGACACCTGCAGAAATATTAAAAAAAAAATTTCTAATGTGTTTTTAAAGAAGTCTCTTCTGCTCACCAAGCCTGCATTTATTTAATCCAAAATACAGCAAAAGCAGTAATATTACGAAATGTTTTACTATTTAAATAATTATTCCTTATTCCAATTTCTGTGATCAAAGCAAAATTTTTAGAATCATTACTCCAGTCACGATCCTTCAGAAATCATTCTAATATGCTGATTTGTTGTTCAGCAAACATTTTTATTATTATTATTATTATTATCGATATTTAAAACAGTTGACTACATTTTTTTCAGGATTCTTTGATGAATAAAAAAAGAGCATTTATCTGAAATAAAAAGCTTTTGTAAAATTATACACTATACCATTTAAAAGCTTAGAGTCAGTATTTTTTTATTTGGGAAAGAAATTATAGAAATTAATACTTTAATAATTAAATTAATAATTAATACTTATTTAGCAAGGATGCTTTAAATTGATCAAAAGTGATGATGAAGACATATATAATGTTATTAAAGTTTTCTATTTCAGAAAAAGGCTGTTCTTCTAAACTTTCTATTCATCAAAGAAAACTGAAAAAATTATATTCAGCTGTTTTCAACATAATAAAAATGTTTCTTGGACAGCAAATCAGAATATTAGAAGGATTTCTGAAGCATCATGTGACTGGAGTAATGATGGTAAAATTCAGCTTTGAAATCACATGAACAATTTACATTTTAAAATATATATTCAAATAGAGAACAGTTATTTTAAATAGTAAAAATATTTCAAAATGTTACTGTTTGGATCAAACAAATGCAGACTTGGTGAGAATAAGAGACTTCTTTAAAAATGTTTGGCTTCAAGTATATTGCTGGTCATTTTTCATCAATAATACATATCTCGAAACAGTAACAACCATTCTGTTGCATCTATAGATTAATTTAGCTTTACTGGTGAAATATACAAGAACCATACCTTTGTCTTTAAGATGTAAACTATCTATACTAATTGAAGAATAATGCAGAAGCTGTTATAAAATAATTGAGATATGAACTCTAATCTGTACTGGAAGAGTACTGAAGTACTGTAAGAATTCATAAATTTTGAATGGCTTTTTAGTGTGGGTCAAATTTGTCTTAAGTATCACAGATGAACAAAGTTTCTTAGATAAGAATAGTGTCAATTTCATATGTATTTTGTGATGAACTAATACTTACATCAACGATGAGAAAGTCCAGCCAACACCATGCGTTTGTGAAATAGACCTTGAAACCATATGCTACCCATTTCAGAAGCATCTCAATGACAAACACATAAGTGAAGACCTGATCTGCATATTCAAGGATGATTTTAATCATTCTTCGTTGTTCAATATATATGTCCTCAAATGCCTAATAAAAAGAAGCACACATATGAAAAACAAGGTTTCAGTGGATTCTGGTTAATCAAGTACAAATGGTAGGGGTGGGCGGTACGACCAAAATCTTACATCACAGTATGAGGAATTTTTTTCAAGGTAACAATATATATATCACAATCAGAGGTCGCTTTAACTGAAAATTGTCTGTCATTGACGGAATTTTTTTTATCAGTGACGGCAAAATCTGAAGGCCGTCCGTCACTTTGACAGATTACACTGAGAGTGATCTATTCTAACTTGTAACTGTAATTCCCACCCCTGTCCAGTTAGTGGATAGTGTGCTCCAGTGTAGCAGCAGAACAGGGGATCCAGAACAAAAATGAAACTGTCACGAATGTTTTGCTATGCGTTTAATTCCGGGTACTCACGCACAGGTGAGTACCCGGAAGCTACAGCGATCTATCACGTCACATAGTGTCAAAGCGATATTTATTGCTTGAATTTCCTAATGAAATGGATAGAATTTGAAATCTGAGACTTTGTTTCATATCAAAAGTAACACAAAGCTTAGCCTATTGCGATTTATTGGATGGGAGGCGCACTATGTAGTTGTCACTAATCTCATCAACTGAAAACAGCATAGACCAAAAGATCAATTAGGATTTACGATTCAATATTGGTTCATACAAAATGAGAATAAATTAAAACCGCTGTCACTGCTGGGTGTGGTGTTGAACATGAAATGTTACGCAGTCTTATGATCTGTTCTCTTAAAAATGAATGCATAAGCCTATATTGTCCTATAGGTTCATAATTAAAAATGACAATGTGAACAAAATTAAAAGCAATTAAATGTGTTACTGTAATTAAAATATGAAAATTAAAATGAGGGGTAATAGACTATGACAGAATTTTTACGACCCTGTCCATCAAAATGACGGACAATGTTAAAGTCTAACGCAACCTCTTGATCGCAATACAGCTATTTTTCTTTAGATAAGATCTTTATGCTGTCAAAATGTATTATGCCATAGAAATTTCACAATTCTTTCACAATTCATGTCAATATCACAAAAAATTAATGCTAGCCTAAAAAAAAAGCAAAAAACAAAACCGAAGCCAACTGAACAGACAGCAATTTAAAAGGAATAAGAAACAAATTACAGGACAAAAAAAAAACTACATTAGAACAAAAAAATAAGAAATGCTACATACATTGTATAAAATAATTACTGCATGTTCTTTATCGTGTTAAGTTAAATATTTATTATTATAAATATTATAAATATTTATGCATTTTGACTGCTTAAAATCACTTGTTTTTAAACCGCAATGCTTAAAAACGAGTGCAAATGATACATTTTGGTGACCGTGTAGCACAACAACCTCACATGAGCATGTTACCACAATCCAACATCTTTCACCGGTTAATCTTGTCTACTGGTATATCGCCCACCCCTAATAAATGGTTTATTAACAGACTCACTAAAGCTCCACTGCTGAGGAGGATCATGAAGATGATGAAGGTTTCAAAATAGCTGTGCTCCACAATGGCGTAGCAGGTTTTACGGAAATTCCACCATGTCTTCCCTTTACCTTGGGTAACGTCAAGCTCCAAGCAAGGACACCGCCTGATGCAGTCTGGGAACGCAGACAAACAAAAATGTTAAGAAGAAGAACATAACTCAATACTACGCACGGCGATAAGTCATTGTTCTTGTCTCACTCTCTGTGTAGCAGGCCTCAGGGATGGTGGAGTCCTCTTCTTCCTCTACTTCCACCTCTTCTACCTCAGGAGGTTTGTCTACTGTGCTGCAGGTTGATAATTCATCTCCATCTTTGCTCTGTAAAGATGAAAACACTGTAGGTCATATTCTGGTGTGATTATTACTTTTACAACCTCAATATCCTCTGCTGATTTAGACAAACTGGCAAAAAAATTTTCAAAGAGCTTGAGGGAAGTTCACACCTGTCTCCAAGTGCCAATATTGAGTAAAGCCATGACATATCAATCCCCTGTTGATCACACATCTCTATGCAATACAAATTCACAGGCCAGAGTTCACCAAACTTGACAGAAAAATTAGCACAAACTTTGTTTCTACTTTTACCGCAACAAAACTCAGAAAATAAAATACTGACACAATGCCACATTGTGTGGTTTTTGGTAACAATTTTCAGGCGAATGGCAACAACAGAAGCGATGTAAGTCTTCACTGCTTTCCTAGCAAAAAGAAGAGGAGAAAACAATGGGAAGGCCCCTGTGGATGAATAAAACTTTGTAAAGACCCACATCTTTGTTCTCTCCACTTTAGTCATGATGTCTTTGAGGCTTTTAGTCGACCACAGCTACTGAAAAAGCTTATAAATGGCACAGACAAGAAACGCTAGATGCCATCCTGACAGGATGTAAACCTAACTACGCTTGTCATGACGGCGCAGCCACTGAAGGTGTTTCTCTGTGTGGATTTCACTCGATATCTGAGGGCTTTTAGACTCCTTGTGGGGAAAAATCAATGGTATGGCTTTTGGTTTAAGCCTACGCTTATATCAATTGCCATCTATAAGCTCTTTCAGTAGCTGTGGTCATTGTTTCAGTATTTTATTTTCTGAGTTATGTTGGCGTAAAAATAACAACAGGTAGTGCCAGGAGCTCACCGAGTGCAACCATTTTTAGATCATCGAAATAATGGCACCCCCATAGTCCAAAATATGCATAAAACAATGTATATATTTTTTTTTAAGTACAGTATTTTATTTTCCGAGTTGTGTTGGGGTAAAAGTAACAACAGGTAGCACCAGTAGCTCACCGAGTACAACTATTTCACGTCATCGAAATAATGGTTCCCCCCATACACTGTAAAAAATAAAAAACACAATTTGTTGAGTCAGCTTAAAATAATGTTACCCTGCTGCCTTAAAATTTTAAGTTCAGTCAACTAAAATAAGTTTATTCAACTTGAAATGTTAAGTTGTACTAAGTAACAACTTAGATATTTGTGTTTGTTAAACTTAACAGATGGGTAAGTAACCCAGCTGCCTTAAAATTGTAAGTTGATTCAACTCAAATGTCTAAGTTGTCACTTAGTATAATTTAACATTTCAAGTTGAATAAACTTTTTTTGAGTTGACCAAATTAAAAATTTTAAGGCAGCCAGGTTACAAATTATTTTAAGTTGACTCAACAAGTTGTTTTTTACAGTGTAGTCCAAAATAGGCGTCTCGCCATGATGAAAAAAGTTAAGATTAGATGACCTTTCAGCTGTAAATCTCACAGAAACCTCAGATTTCACTCCAGATCTTATTCGATTGTTCACACGAGACTTAAGTACAAATCTGCGTTCATGTTCCCTCTCTCTGACATATAGCTTGATGTGAAATGCAGTGCTGTGCGACACATGGGGGCATGACATATGAACTGTGTTACCTGATCCAGAGGCATGCCAACTAACAGTTGCCTAATGAATTAGGGCCAGTGTGCTTCCACAAATAAAATCTGAAATAAAATGTAAGACCTGAACTGTAAAGATGTACATTTGACAGGGAATTGGGATATAGTGCAGTAGGGATTTATGGCACTGACATGCTTTAAATAGGTTGGGTGCTGGTCAGAACGTTGTTTTGTAAAGTAACTAATCACGCTGGTGCTCTTTCCCACGCCCCGTCACCAGGTCACATGGTTTCTGCCATTCCTTAGACATACTCTCTAAACAAGATGACCTGTGGAGCTCCAGATGGACTTTGCAGGTGTCACAGTATTTGAGACACATGTCTAGGTGCCAAGAGGTGATGACTGACGGATGTCAGTGATACTCTGGCAACCAGTTTTGCATTTGTGTGATCTTTCACATTAGATTTTAGGAACACAATTAATAGAATTTTGCACTGACTCACTTGACAAAAAAACTCACTTTTGTATTTTTATCAACATCCTCTTTGTCTTCTTCCTCAGAGGAGCTGTTGCCATCATCGTCATCATCCGATTCACCATTGGCTATAGGCACTTTGACAACGGATAGAGTGGAGTTCATGGTGGTCATTTTAGAATCGCTTTCTTCGTTTTCTTTCACACACTCTTCCTTTGGCTTCAGGCCCAGACATTGTCTTACATGTCCGATAACAAAAGCCTTTACCCAGTCAATGCCCCTTGTGATTCTAGCAATGGCAATCTGCAGATTGTTCATCTCCCCATCATCATCAGATGCCGCCAGGTTGTCTCCGCTGAAGGAGCTGAGCAGCAAAGCCAGGAAGAGGTTCAACACCTTCAGGATGAGATAGAGAAAAAAAACATAGTAATTTAAAGATAAAGTACAATGACATACTAAACATCTATCTATCTATCTATCTATCTATGAGAAAATGGAAATCCACTCACCACTAGGTTTCCTATAATCATGACCATCATGAAGACAATGATGCACATGCCTTGGCCAGCCACTTCCATGCAGTCCCACATTGTTTCGATCCACTCCCCACATAGAACGCGAAAGATAATGAGGAACGCGTGAAAGAAATCGTTCATGTGCCAGCGAGGAAGCTCGCAATCTTCCGCGATCTTACACACACACTCCTTGTAGCTTTTTCCGAAAAGCTGCATCCCCACCACAGCAAAGATGAAGACAATAATGGCCAGGACAAGGGTCAGGTTCCCAAGAGCACCCACTGAATTACCGATGATCTTTATCAGCATGTTTAGGGTTGGCCAAGATTTTGCCAGCTTGAACACACGCATCTGCAACCAACAGAATCATGATTTAAATACACTGTTTAGTCATGAAATTTTTTCAATTTCAAAACTTTTTGTATGTAAAATGCATATATTTATTACAATGCAAACACATTTTCACTGACTACAGTTTCAAGTTTGGGGTCGGCAGATTTTTTTAAAGAAAATAATACTTTTATTCAACAAAGACGTATTAAATTGATTAAAAGTGTACAAAAATGTAAAATGTTACAAAAACTTTTAATTTCAAATAAATATGGTTATTTTGACCTTTTTATTTATCAAAGAACCCTGAAAAAAATGACATTGTTTAAAAAAATATATTTTTAACATTTTTACAAGTTGTTTAATTTTAGGAAATGAAAGAATCATGTGACACCAAAGACTGGAGTAATGATGCTGAAAATTGAGATTTGCATCACAGGAATACATTACATTTTAATATACTGTAAATTAAAATATCAAGTTATTATTTTTCAAACATTTTCATTTTTAAATAAATTAATTTTATTATTACATACGCTATCAACACGTCAAATGTTTTTGAACAGTAAAATTTTTAATGTAATTTAAACATTTTAGACAAAGTTGATTTTTTAGCATCATTCAGAAATCATTCTAATATTCAGATTTGCTGCTCAAAAAACATTTATTATTAGTATTAATATTATGAAAACAGCTGAGTTTCTTTGATGAATAAAGTTCAGAACAACAGCATTTATCTAGAATAGAAATCTTCCACAACATTATAAATGTCTTTATAATCACTTTTGAACAATTTAAAGCATTCTTGCTAAATAAAAGTATTCATTTCTATCATTTCTTTCCCCCCAAAAAAATAATAAATCTGACTCCAAGCTTTTGAATGGTATAGTGTATAATGTTACAAAACCTTTTTATTTCAGATAAACGCTGATCTTTGGATCTTTCTATTCATCAAAGAATGTACTCAACTGTTTTAAATATTGATAATAATAACAATAAAAATGTTTTTGAACAGCAAATCAGCATATTAGAATGATTTCTGCAAGATCATGTGACACTGAGGTCTGGAGTAATGATGCTGAAAATATAGCTTTGATGATATTTTAAAATATATTCAAATAGAAAACAATTATTTTAAATAGTAAGAATATTTCACAATTTTACTGTTTTGCTTTAGATCAAATAAATGCAGACTTCTTTGAAAAAACATTAAAAATCTTACTGTTCAAAAACTTTTGACTGGTAGTGTATCTCCCAATGAAAAGGGAATTATGTATAGAAAACGAATATGAATGGTGACCACTGCTGTTAAGATTAAGTGAAAATTTTGAACAATCATCATATGACTTGGAATATTCATGAATCATTTGGACTATTTTATGGTGTTTGGTGTTTATGGTCCCCATCCACTTCCAGTAGCTCTGACTTCTTTTGTCTTCTGCATAAGAAAGTGTTATGTGTTTTGACCAACAGTGAGTAAAATATATAAAAATTTCATTTTTTTGGTGCAATATCCCTTTAAGAGTCAGTCAGACAATGAAACTTCACCTACCAAACGGAAGGACCTCAGCACAGACAAGCCCTGAACATTGGCTAAGCCCAGCTCCACCAGGCTCATGGTCACAATGATGCTGTCAAAAATGTTCCAGCCAACTTGGAAGTAATAATATGGGTCCAGTGCAATAAGTTTTAGCACCATCTCTGCTGTAAAGATACCTGTGAAAACCTGCAGAGGAAAGAAGACATCATGATGCAAGGAAACGCTTCCGTATGCTGGCAAAACAACTATATAGTCTAATGAGCTGTATGTTTTCATCACGTACCAGGTTTCCCACTGACAACATGTGTTCGAAATGTGGAGTCATAGGATAGTGCTCCATAGCCATGAACACAGTGTTGAGCACAATGCAGATGGTAATGCCCAGATCCACAAAAGGGTCCATTACAATTAGGTAGATAAACTTCTTGAATTTCACCCATGGCACGCAGCAATTCCATTTCAGGAATATGTCAGCAAACTTGTACCAGCAGGGAGGACATGGCCTTTGAACTTCCTCCAGCTCTATTGATGAAAGTATTTTAGAACACAAAACACAAAAATATGATTTGATTTCTTCAGTTGTTGTGGAACTCGCTATTTACACTAAAGCTAAATGTGAACTTACCATCTAAAGCATTGTCTGTGGCGCTCACTGCACTTGGTTTTCTCATCTGCGAGTCAGGGACTTCCAAGTAATTCATGCTACCTTTGGATCCATTTGACTTTGAGAGGGGCTTCAATGCGATCCCGTCATAGTCGTTCTGCATTTGATCATCATCACCTTTCTTTTTGCTGGATAGTGATGTCTTACTGCCATTCACCATGTTGTTTTTCTGCTGCTTTATGGCAGATAACAGACACTAACAATTAATATTGTTCAAAACAAATGATCCAAGGATCTATGACAAGGTTTGACAAACCTCAGCTTGTTTCTTGAGCTGTTCCAGGATTTTTGCGTACTCTTCCTCCTTTTCTTTCGCTTCTGCGATGGTGGCTTCATTCTGTTCAGCATATGCCATGGCCACCACAGCCAAAATCAGATTGATGAGGTAGAACGAACCCAAGAAGATGATGACTACAAAGAAGATCATGTACGTCTTCCCAGCTGCGCGGAGAGTCTGAAATATTTAAGAGGCTTTTCATACTTCATTCATGTTCTTGTTCAAGTCTCGAAAACATTGAAAACAATTATACTTTTTGTGGAAACCAAAGATTCTTTGCTAAATAGAATGTTCAAAAGAACAGCATTTATTTTCTTCATTTACTGTGTTCTTTCTGAATAAAAAAAAAACTTTCAAAAAAACAAACAAACAAACAAAAAACACTGGCCCTAAAGATTTAAATGGTAGCACACCTAAAACAAACATTCTCTTTATGTTTAAGGGGTCATGACATGGATTTGTTTTGTGTGGAGGTGGGGGGGGGGTTGCCTTTTATTATTATAGGACAGTATAGAGGAGACAAAACACGAAGTGGGAGAAAGAGAGGGTAGGGTTGGGAAAGGTCCTTGAGGACGCCCGTCGCGCAATGGCTCTATGTGTCAGCACACTGCCCACAAGGCTACTGGTGTTTTTTGAAGTTTACTTATGTTAATAAAGCGTTTTGTACAAAAAAACAACAAATATGTGAAAAAATAATTATTTTCAACCCTCATTCTGACCCTCTGTCTGAAACACCCTGTTTTTCAGGGGCGTGTCCTTTAAGACTTCTCAGTAATCGGCCACTGTTATGATTGGCTAACGTCATTGCATAGGTAGCAGTATCAGCGCCCCCTCGCTATTGCAAAATAAAATGGTCATTTCCAGAAAAAGCATTATAAAACCGTTTACTAACCGTTTGTAATGCTGCTGCAGTTAGATCTAGTACCACTTCATCTTTCAACAAATGTTTCAGGGTTGCCAGGTTTTCACAACAAAATCCACCCAATTGCTACTCAAAACTAGCCCAAAAGAAGCCCAAATGCATTTCGAAGGGGGGTCTCCCACGTTCCGGGGGGTAAAATACGTTTTTTGGTGGGGTTCTTCTGGTAAAATTAGCATTCTAGAGGCTAAATATTACGTTATTGGGGTCGCTTCAACCCAAGAACATTAAAAACAACCCACAGCAATAGTATTAAAGTAGCCCAATTCTGCCGGAACACCACGGACTTGGCAACACTGAAATGTTTCCCTGTGAACTCTCCATGACGCCGTGCCTCGTTTACAAAACAAAACGCTCTGAACATTCCTCTGACACGATCCGGGATGCCATTAAAAATCAACTATCCACTTGTTCCTTACACTGGGATGTTTCTGATATCTGTACAAAGACGTGAACGAACTGTTTAAACCAAACGCATTAAAGCAAACATTCTTTCATTTCTTTTGTCCTACTGACAACAGACTCAAGCATGTGGACTGTGTCTGAAATTGGATGTGCATCTGTATGTCCAGTATAGACAAGACAGCGGCAGTGATTGTAATTTCTATTTGCTTTTGACACGAAGCGATGCAACAATCGTATTCAGCGTAATCAAGTGTAAAGCAGTTAAGCAACCAAACACCAGTGGACGCGGCCTATGGTGAGAAGATGACTATTCATTGATGTCTTGCTCTGGAGGCAGTGTTTATGCGCACGGATGACGTCACCTTAGACCAAACAAACCATTTTTGGAGCTTGACTAAATAAACGCATTGTTTATAATGAGGAGGACATTTTAAGCTATGAAACATGCATGATGTCTTAATAGTACAAAGACCTCTTATATGCCAAAAGATCAAAGAAAATTTGATTTCTCATGTCATGATCCCTTTCAGCTGTGTTTTTTGCTGGAATGAATGAACTGAAAGTATCGGACAATCTTAGGTTTTGTTATGAAGCAATTGGTGTCACATGAAAGAAAGCAAAGAACAATATGACTTTTACAAGATGCATATACCCACCAGCTGGAACAAGTTCTCCCAAAAGTCTTGAGTCATTAGCCGGAAAAGGGCTAAGAAAGCCCACGCAAAGTTGTCATAACTAGTGTAGCCATAATTTGGGTTTCGGCCAGCTTTCAGGCATACGTACCCCTCAGGGCACTTCCTGTGAACAGCAATGGCAAACAGGTGATTTAACAATATATACAGTTGAAGTCAAAAGTTTACATACACCTTGCAGAATCTACAAAACGTCAATTATAAAATAAGAGGGTTCCTACAAAATGCATGTTGTTTTTTTATTTAGTACTGACCTGAATAAGATATTTCACATAAAAGACGTTTACAAGAGAAAGTAATAGGTGAATTTATAAAATGTCCCCATTCAAAAGTTTTCAAAAGTTATAATTCTTAATACTGTGTTGTTACCTGAATGATCCACAGCTGTGTTTTTTTGTTTGTCCCGAACAGTTAAACTGCCTGCTGTTCTTCAAAAAAAATTTTCAGGTCCCACAAATTCTTTGGGTTTTCAGCATTTGAACCCTTTCCAACAATGACTGTACGATTTTAAGACCCATCTTTTTACACTGAGGACAACTGAGGGACTGAGGGACAACTGAGGGACTCATATGCAGTCTTTAATGTGAAATATCTTATTCAGGTCTGTCCTACATCAAAAATGACATGCATTTTGTACGAACCCTCTTATTTTGGTATAATAATTAACATTTCGCATATTCTGCAAGGTGTATGTAAACTGTTGACCTCAACTGTATGTATTCACTGCTTTTTTGAATACAGTTAGTACTGAAATTTCTACTTGCTGGTAATGCACAGTGTCAATTCAAAGTTGATTTAGAGCATTACTTAGTAGGAAAATATCATGAATAACATACCCTGCATCAGAGCTGTTCCCACAAAGTAATGGATCTATGTGGCCAGGCACATAGTAGTGGTTTTCTATGGCAAAGGAATGGAAATCACTAATCAATACCACTGCAGGAAAATCGGATCATTAAAATGGTTAAAGTAATGTTGTTTTCCAACCTGGTCTCATGACGAAAATGTACCTCTGGGAACGTTTTTGCAAGGTGGGAATATGTACCACCATGTACGTTTCGTGACATAGTCGATGTGAAATGTCCACTGAGTGGTGCTATAAGAGTGTTCATTTTTTCCCCGGAACAGATGAACGTACATATGGTACGTTTTATGTGATGCTGGTTTTGTATGTGTCACGTGCTATAACTCTAATGCTGCGTGACGTTTCAAAATAATGTACCATTTGCACTACACCTAAACCTACCCGATAGTATGAACAAAAGCGAATGTGACGTAAAAACGCAATCGCTTGTTTTTCAAGCTCTTACCTTTCAGTTCTTTCATTGTGAGTCATGTTTTTCACAAGATTCGTACCCAAGAACTGTGCATCCTAAGTCCAACTCCATGCCGGCTGAGCTACCGAGCTAGCTGGAAAGGGAAACATATGGAGCTGTAATCATAACTGTGTACAAAAACAATTGTGCTCGCTGTTTTACCTCATCTAGTGTTCATTTCTATTGGAAACTGCAGTGATATGTACTCATTGGTACATATTTCACATCTTGCGGAAAAGTTCCCACAGGTACGTTTTCGTCAGAAGACCAGAATTGTGGGCTACATATCATGTCACACTGATGTAGCCTGGAATTACCCGGATTTTCAATATATTCCTGGTAGTTGAATGTATTGTTGGCAGTGCCACTGATGTCTGTGTGATTGAAGAGCATGGTCAGGTTATCACTGTAGCTCCAGTCAAGAGAGCGGACACACTTTTGCCGCAAATTTCCCATGAACAGTTGCAGGCCAATGAGTGCAAACACGCTGAGACAGAAGACAGTGAGGATCATGACATCCGCCAATTTCTTCACCGACTGAATCAAGGCGCCAACAATGGTTTTGAGACCTGGAATTTGTATTCAAACAAAATCTCAGCTGAAGTGTTCTTCAAGTGAATAGCATTTATATTTCCTGAAGCCATGTAAAATGACATGCTGTATTAACCTGGAATTACAGTAATTGTTTTTAGGGCCCGAAGAACACGGAAAGTCCTCAGAGCGGATATATTCCCCAAGTCCACGAACTCTGTGAGATACCTGTGAATGAAGTGAAAAGGCTTATTACTTGCTTAATACAAAAATCAAACAATGCACATATTACAAAATACAACATCAGAAAGTGTATAAATCACTTGTTTTTCTAAAGAAACATTGTCCAACAGCGACACCAGCAGGTAAGGTTACAACGGGAGTCCATCTTTCTCTCGCCTCCCCTGAGCCCATTGTGTTTTAACAAACCCCCTAAAGCATGCGGTGAGTTTGTTGGGGGGGTAATTAAGAATGAATGGGGGAAATCACATGAGAGAAGGCAATGCCTTCATTGCAATATGATATGACTGGTTATGATCGGCTTTGATTGGTTAATCCGATAAATCCCACCTCTTGTGTTTGTGCGCGTTCAGCATTCGTTAATCAGTCTGAATGAACAATATAACGGCATTAATGGGAAGACTAATATAAAAGTAAGTAAACAACTGACACACTTAGATATAACCACTTTGCTACATCAAAATAAGACATAAAATGGCCTGAAAACATAAACTGTTTTTTTTTTACAGACCATATAATTAAATAGACAATAGTCAATACTATATTGACCGGATATATATTTCTTTTGAAATATTTCTGGCTGAAAAAAGTGTGGGTTCAAATGAGTCTCTTTTATTGAAGTGAACTTTCTTTTTTGGAAGAGCTCAAGCAGAGTCGCAGCATGTTATTAGTGTCACTTTGTTTTCCTCCACAAGTATGGTCTTCTGAGGAGTGTAGAAATTGCTGGGGTAAGAGATATGTTCAGTGTAGACTATATTTAGCCTGAGTTCAACAGTCGATCACAGAAGCCAAATGGCATCATTATGTGTATACTATGGACCAATAGAAAGTGAGATGCCGGTTGGGCAACTGGATCACGGTATGTAATTATCTGTGAACTTCAGGCAACTGAATTTATGTAAAAGTAGTACAAAACACATTTACTAAAATACTTTGAGAGAATACTCAGAGAAAAAAGGATTGATGGGAAGCTAAAATATCCAACATCCTTGACTCTATATTGAGGATTCACTTGACTAGACATCAAGCGGAAATAGACTAGAGAATGCAGTAGTAATAATAACAACTTGGGATTTCAAAAGTCTTCATACACCATCAGAACTACAATCAAACCACAGGCTTTTAATGTTCTGAGGAGGGCCGAAGTGTGAAGCCGAGATCTGCTGCTAAAAATAGGCCTGGTAAGTGATCTCGCTATACAAGTGGATAAACATTTTCATTCAGCCAGGCTGTGATTGTGAAGGGAGGTGAGGGTGGACCTCAGGGACACGTATGGAGAAGCTGAGGAGGACTGTCTTCAGAGGACCAGGACCTGTGCACAGCCTCGTCATACTATTGCTGATGCTGTAAACAAACTGACTTTTGACCTCTCACATCTGAGTGGGTATTTTCACAATGCTTCCATGTCTAATGTGGTTGCTAGACCCCACCTGTCTCATGCACCACATACCCTGAATGAGCAAAAACTGATTAGTCACACACTACGCTGACTATTTGGATCTGATTACAGAAACTGCCCTTAAAAATAAAACTGTAAACTATTCCAATCCTCTTCGGAACAATCCATTTGCATTTAACTACAACACTAATTGTATTTCTAATGCAACATTTTGTATTTAACATTTAGCACATTTACACATTTTTCACGGCTGTCAGTACATTTTAGAGCCAGAACAAATGTTTGTACTGGCTTGTGTGACCTCTGATTTTACACTGAGGTTATAGTCATTCAGGGTCATACTTACGCCATTGTGATGACCATAAAATCCAGCCAATTCCACGGATCTCGTAGGAATGTGAAATCACCAATGCAGAAGCCTCTGGACAGCACCTTTACAAGTGCCTCAAAGGTGTAGATGCCAGTGAAAACGTACCTAAGAGGGACCAAAACACAATAAACAATCAAGGCATATAAATGTATCTCAATAACTTCCACTTTCCGTTGCTGGTTAGCTCATTTTATGTGGATTTTATGTCAAGAGCATTCCTGAATTTGAAATAAATTAGTACTGAATTGTAATTTAAATTGTCATCCAAGATTTTCATGCCTTTCTTTCTTCAGTCATAAAGAAATTATGTTTTTTTAGGAAAACATTTCAGGAATTATCTCCATATAGTGGACTTCAATGGTGCCCGTGAGTTTGAACGTCCAAAATACAGTTTAAATTCAGCTTCAAAGGGCTCTAAACGACCCCAGCCGAGGAATAATGGTCTTTTGTAGTGAAACAATCAATCATTTTCTAAAAAAAAAATAATAAATTGATATACTTTTTAACCTCAAATGCTCATCTTGTCTAGCTCTGCCATGCGCATGCGTACGCTGTGTAATCCGGGTCAATACAGTTAGGGTATGTCGAAAAACTCCCATCTAATTTTCTCCTTCAACTTCAAAATCATCCTACATCACTGCAGAAGTACCAAACCAGTGTTTACAAAGTGAAAATTCAAAGAAGGTCAAATGCCCTTTACAAAAAAAGGTAAAACAGCAATGTAGGGCGATTTTGACGTTGGAGGAGAAACTCAGATGGGATTTTTTTAACATCCCCTAACTGTATTGACCCAGATTACAAAGAGTGCACATGCACATCTAGATATGCATTTGGGGTTTGATGGTTTTGCTAGATAAGACCCTTCTTCCTTGGCTGGGATTGTTTAGAGCCCTTTAAGGCTGCATTTAAACTGCATTTTGGATGTTCAAACTCGGGGCACCATAGCAGTCCATTATATGGAGAAAAATCCTGATATTGTTTTCCTCAAAAGACATAATTTCTTTACGATTAAAGAAAGAAAGGTATGAACATCTTGGATGACAAGGGGGTGAGTACATTATCTGTAAATTTTTGTTCTGGAACTTCTCCTTTAAGGAAGCATATTCATTTTTTTGTGTTTATATTTTTGTTTAGCTAGAAAAGCTAAGTTTAGAAAACAGTTTTTTACTAGACCGAACAGTAGATACTGTAGCATGACAGACAGACAGACAGATAGACAGATAGATAGATAGATAGATAGATAGATAGATAGATCTCTTACTCTACTGTTTTGCTCCATGCTGGAGGATCACTCATTGTCATGAATACGCAGTTTGACAAGATGGTTACCATGATGAACATGCTAAATAATTTGTTGTGATGTAAAGGAGAACTTAGAAGGAATGATTTGTGGCTCTAAATTAAACAAGAAGTAAAAGCATTAAACAAAGTTATGTCAACTTAAATCATGTATGGAAATTAAAGAATAGATGGAGAACGTTATATATGTTGATATACATCATATCAAATTACATATAATTATTATTTTCATGGGTTATATGAAGGATATGAATGTATGAGTATTCTTATGGCAACTCGTCGAATAGGGTTGAATGGACTTAGAACGTAGCATGCAGGTTCAGCATTGAATCTGAATATTGTATTCCCTTTGGTGATCACGATGAACGTCTGCAAAACAAAAAAAAAAAAACACTAAATCTCTTGTGTTATATTGTTTTGATAAGCCAGATCTGTGAATATTCACTAACGTCTGGGCTTTGTTATTTCGCTTTTGCCACTGACTTTTTGTGCTTTGTAGAATGGATCCAACTCTTCCAAAGGAACGTTGAGGAGATCCGGTGGAGGGTCTCCGTAGATGAACGGTAGGACCTTTCCTGCTTCCAAATCACTGCTGGGTTTGGGCAGATCCTCTTCAGCCACCTCGACATTCTGGGCCTTCATCTGCTCCTGCTCGGCGGCTTCTTCTGCCATCCGCCGCTCGATCTTGGCGAGCGACTCCAAAGTGAATGGCCGGAAGACATCGGTGCCTGTGGGAGGAAGTAGGCTCGCCATCTTGACATTCTGCTGAAGGAGGGCTGCCACCACTTCGGGGTCTCTCTCAGTTGTGCCCTGCATGGACAGAGAAAAGAGGAAAATGTATTTATATTTCATATTACAAATAGCATTTACCATCACAACTTAAAAGATTAGTTCACTTCCAGAATAAAAAATTCCTGATAATTTACTCACCCCCCCGCCCCCCCCATGTTATCCAAGATGTTCATGTCTTTCTTTCTTCAGCCAAAAAGGAAAATAAGGACTTTGAGGAAATCATTCCAGGATTTTTCTCCATATGGTGGACTTCAATGGGGATCAAAGGGTTTAAGGTCCAAATTGCAGTTTCAATGGGCTCTACACGATCCCAGCCAAAGAATAAATGGACAAGCATTTGTGGTTGAAAAAAAAATACATATTTTTATTTTTTTAGTAAATGGCAGATCCAAGAGCCTAATTCCTTGGCTGGGATCGTGTAGAGCCCTTTGAAGCTGCATTAAAACTGAAATTTGGACCCCACTAAAGTCCGCTATATGGAAAAAAATCTATAATTTCTTTTCGACTGAAGAAAGAAAGACATGAACATCTTGGATGACATAAGTAAATAATCAGGACATTTTTATTCTGGAAGTGAACTAATCCTTTAATTTCTGTACACATACAAAACTTTCTATGAGTTAAAAATAAAACAGGATACTCTAAGATAAATATAGAGTTAAAAGAGTACATAAAAAGAGTTATATAGAGTGACATTCAAAACAGTACTGAACATAAGTGATGTTTTTTTAAAAAGAAATGAATACTATTTTACCAAAATGATGCATTGAACTGACCAAAAGTCACAGTAAAGACAAAACATTGTTACAAAACATTCTAATAACTGCTGTTCTTTTCAACTTTCTATTCATAAACAAATCCTGAGAAAGAAATGCTGCCAACAAAATATTAAGAAGCACAACCGTTATGAAATGACAATATAATAAATGTAGCATGAGCAGCAAATCAGCATATTAGAATGATTTCTAAAGGATATAAAAATACTTGAAATTATAATAACTTAGCAATATTATTGTTTTTACTGTATTTTTGATCAAATAAACACCAACCCAAAATGAGACATTGAAAACATTAATTGAAACATAAATCCAAGCATAATATTCCAGTTTAACTAAACTGTACATCACAGTTAAAGTGCAATTACTTTCACATCATCATCACAACAATTGTACTTGAGCTGCACAAAAATAAGCATCTCTCGCTATCAAGTTGCATACTGTTATGCGGACCAATGAAGTAAACCTTTTTTAAATTTTTTTTGAAACTTACAGTTGACGAGGCCATAGTTTTAGGTTCTTAGCTCTGTTTGGGTGAGCTGCACGATTCCTGCTCCAAACCTCCAACAGGTCTATCTCGCGCTTAGGCATGGCTGCTTGGTCCCCAAATTCTACATACAGTCAAAAGCTCTCGACAAGAATATTTCTCTGACTGTGTGCTGAAGTTTGTGGGGCCCCTTCTTACTTTTGGGTCGATCTGGACCAGAATGAGGCCCTGCCCCTCAGAGTAACAAAACAATTCAGCAAACACAGATTCAATTGAGCGTGAGTTCATTGGAATGTCTATAACTGAGCAAGTTTCTACATAAAAAGATTTGCTCCAGACAACGCTCACTGTCAAATGTGATCACAACAGTTAGAAGAAACACTATGCAAAGTATCATTTACAGTGGACGTCAAAAGTTTACATACACCTTGCAGAATCTGCAAAATGAGTAAGATATTTCACATAAAAGACATTTACATATAGTCCACAAGAGAAAATAATAGTTGAATTTATAAAAATGCCCTTGTTCAAAAGTTTACATACGCTTGATTCTTAATACTGTGTTGTGACCTAAATGATCCACAGTTGTGTTTTTTTGTTTAGTGATAGTTGCATATGAGTCCCTTGTTTGTCTAGAACAGTTTAACTGCTCTCTGTTTATCAGAGAAATCTCACAAATTCTTTGGTTTTCTTTAGTTTTTTTTGTGTATTTGAACCCTTTCCAACAATGACTATATGATTTTGAGATCATTTTTTTCACACTGAGGACAACTGAGGGCCTCATATGCAACTATTACAGAAGGAATTAAGAATCAAGCATATGTAAACTTTTGAACAGGGTTAATTTTTATAAATTCAACTATTATTTTCTCTTGTGGACTATATGTAAATGTCTTTTATGTGAAATATCTTATTCAGGTCAGTACTAAATAAAAAATAACAGAGCAAATTAACTCATTTCACCAATGCGTGAAATATTGGAAGAAAATCCTAAATACTGAATTTGGGGTGGAGGTGTATATGAATGCATGTCTTCAGAAAAGATTAGACGTTATTTTCTTTTCACCTTACCTCCATATAATGCATATTAATGTAGTATTTAAAAGCACAGCTGCTTTGTTTACAGCAGTAACCAAGGAAACGCAGTATTGCTGCTGTTCCATAAGTGCCACCTGCTGCCTGAGAGTGAATTTGCATCTCATTCAGCCCAGCCTCATTCAGTCTCATGTTTTATGTGCCATAATTTCACAAAGCTAAGGTCAAATTCTGTATTTGCTATAAATTCTATCCTAAAATCATACAATATAATTTACATTAAAAAATGTTTTGTTTGGATTGTGATTAAAATGTAGTGGTTCTGCATTCAGTTTCATGCATTCTAATTCATTTAAAGGCACAGTCAGGGAAAAAAATTTGATAACCTGTCGAAAATTCTGTGATACAGATTTCTGGTCAAACCTCCCAGCACTATTGTTATATGTGACAACTTACATTTCTGCATCTGTACACAAAAACCATTGGGTTTTTAATGTTAGGAATCAACAAAACTGCATGACTGCTTTTCATATGGCCTCATTCAAGTCTTTCTGTAGGCTCCACAAAGCGGCTATGTGAAGTGGTGACTCACTGCACATGAACGTACATGGAGAGCACTGATGACTTCCCAGAAGCTGTGTTTTGGTGCCAAATCCACCCAGCAGGGAGCTGGTCACTATCACAGTCTTTCTTACATCTTCTCATTTATATTTCTGAAATACATTTTGTAAGTTAAATGAATTTCTTAAGCCTTAAGATTAATTTGATTTGCAGCCTCTATAGGAGGCAGTGAAGGTCAAAACGTTTTCTATTAGCCAATAAATGTGACTTTTCAATTTGTTTTTAATGAAATAAGCTTATTTTATACTATAGTCCACTGACAAAGGTTTATCTCCTATACCATAATGTCCACTATTCGATCTGGAGAACATCTGTGTAGACATTTTTAACTAAGTAACCCCGAAAATCCCTCCAATGTACTTAGAAAACATTATGGATCTTCTTTGACACACTTTGGAATCCACTCACTGATCCACGTGCCGGGTGTTGAGACCCGTGTTTATGCCGCTCCTTAAAGCACTGGTCAGGAGCCAAAGGCGAGCTTCGGTCATTCTGCTGTTACATAACACAGACTCACCTGTTCTGACAGGAATGTGATACGACCTACAGGCTCTAATGAGCCCTATTATGCTTCGAACGCCTGCCGGTGATTCATATAGCTGTCACCCTCTGGCAAACAGGTGTTTGGGCCCCTCAAATTATGCTATGGTGAATTTAATGAATTTGTTATGATTTAGAGCGTCGGTCTGAAGTTGGGAGGGACCGAAGTCGAGGACTCATGCAGTACCTCAGCAGCTGCTGTAGGCCATCACCCCGTACGGCGTCGGGTTACTGGTGACTCCACTCATTCCTGCCGTGTGTTTGCTCGCTCACATTGTGCCGATAAACAAGCCCCGCCTCTCGCTAAATTCCTCCACGCCCACCGCTCGATCTTTCTGCGGGGTCAATCTGGCTTTATATTCAAGGTCCTCTGATACATCATTACATCCTTCCTCTTTGCCATTTTTCTTTTAAATGCAGAATATACAAAGACAATTTTCTGTCTATGACAATATCTATTCTATGACAATATCTAACCACAGCATGCTGATATACACCCATATCGCTACAAGTACAAGTGTGATATTGCATTTATACAACAGTTCAACAGCACAAATGTAAATGTGAACAACAACGAAGTGTCTTTAAGAACCTTCTTTTGTGTGAACTATTTCCTTCCGCCATGGATTCAAATCTCAGTTTGACAGTTGAACAGCTGAGCCCAAGCCTCTGTTATAAATACGAAAAGAGCTAGTAACAAAGGAACGTTGAGTTGCTTCATTGAAAGCTTATTGTATTACTGTATTAAAAGCTCCCTGTGTTACGTATATGAGAGAGATGTACTAAGCGAGTGTGATTACCTGCATCTGATACAGCATTCATTTTTCAGATAAATCTCATATTCACAATAAAACATTAGTTTGAATATCCACTGAGGAGAGCGATATCTTCGTCATACTATCCTTTCATTTGTTAATGGTGATTTCTGATGACAACGCTGCTCTGTGCGTTTGCTGTTGAAAAGTAACATTTTTGTTTTGCTTGTTTGAGACCCTCCTTAATATAAAAGTCTTTACTGCCGACTCATAAAAACACATCACAAACACATACACACTTATTTCCATACTAAGTACTATTATTAAATACTACTATTTATATAAAATATTATTTTTTGAATAATAATATTAAATAAACAACAACAGCCATCATAAAAGTTGCTAGGAAATTCAGTCAAAAACACAAAGGCAGTGCTCTGATATACAGCGTTTAATTAACATAAAATATAACATGATGAGATTTTGCCCTCAGCCAAAACTATTTGCTCTGGAACACATAATAGATTATTGAGACGAAAGACCACCTGTTAGATTCACCCCAAACAAATTATATCTCATGTTTAACCACTACAGAGACATCAGAGTCAGTGGCAAATTCGAGAAGATCTGGCTGAGGTGAGGCAGCTCTTGGTGGGTTCATGAAAGTTGAACCCCTACTGTTGCTCTAGAGCTCAGATCTCTGAAAACATCAAAGCAAATGTTCAAATAGACGTTATCTTTATTAACAAACCACATATTTTAAGTCTAAACAACTACATTCTCGCCTAAAAAACTCTTAAAACTACATTCCGTGACACAAAAACAGTATTATTTATAAAATTATGTTGGATTTGGGCATCCGCCATGACACATGCTGTGAGAAATACCACAAGCGTACGAATATAAATGGTGAAACAGTCGGAGTTCCAATATCACTGGAATATCACACTCCTCTCAGATTCGAGGACCTGAAAGAAATGTTGTATCTATCTATCTATCTATCTAGACTTTACACTGTGCACAACAGATTCACTACATCAGCTCAAAGTTTTAATTTGCCCCCTCCTCAAATGCCACCCTAAGCCCTTTTCGCTCCTTCTGTGTGTCCACACTTTGCCCGCATCAGTGTGGGGTTGGTAAAAGGACACATCAAGGACACATAATGCCCTTCTGAAGCCTAAAATGTTAAATGGGACACCCTGTGGACTCAGACTTGCAAGACTGCAAATGCACATCAAGTGCTCCATTTGGGACAGGGCCTTCGAGAGGACTGTAAACCCGTTAGATTGGGTTACATGTACTGGACTGCAAGCAACCTCAACTGTTCCCTCCTCCAAACACGCTCCTGTCAGGTTATTTTTCATCTCGCCTGCCAGAGATGGATGACGGCTGAAATTTTCCCACAACTATTGAACTTCACTGCGCCAATCTGGACTCCTGATCATGCACACTTGTGTTTGTGCTTTCTGTCTCCCCTTCTTCATCTCTCTCTTTCAGAGAGAGGCCGTCATTCTTGTTATATGTCATATTTTCCGATTTGTTTTCATGTGATGTTTGAATGTCAAAGTATTGTCTCTGATTTATCAGTCAATTTATTAGTCAAATATGTAATTAATTTCACAAGCCTTGTATATAATGAATATATCCTTTATAAAAAATACATTATAAAAAGAGAAAGATAAAAAAAACACACACACAAAGTATATACACACACAAATTATATATTAAATAATATACAATAAAATATAAAATAAACAAAATAATTACATATTAAACAATAATAAAATATATAATACAATATAAAATATAATTAAAAATGTTGATTTTTTTCAAGATTTTTTTTTTAGATTAACTTTATCAGTGCATCCTTAATGAATGGTGAGTATTATTTCTTTTTAAAAAAATTACACACACACTTAAAAAGTGGTGTAATTTTTTTTTTCTCTTTTAACTTTTAAGGGAACCGCACATACAGAAAGACTCATCAATCCATCAATGGTTTTTAATGGATTGTGTCAGACTTGGTGACAGCCAACCGGGCCACCAGAGCTTACAGTCAGCAGATCAGAGACCTGGTTTCTGCTTGTGCAGAATCGCTATGCGTCATATACCGTGAAGCAGGGGGCCCGAGGTGAGACCTGAGAACTAGCGTCTCCCTGACACAGACGCAATCCAAACAGGCCATTAAAGACAGAAAATCTGATACATCCAACCTGACAATAAACAGACAGGAGTGAAGTTCCAGATGGCAACATGTTCAACAAGTGTTTTCACCCGACAGAACAAGGCATCAGTTATGTAGGGCCAGTGTAGGGTCAATGAGGATTTACACTAGTCGCGGACTCCTCACTGTGCTGACAATGAAACCAGTCACAGGAGCAGAAGGGCGAAACTGGGTCTGTAGCGGCTAATGTGCTGTGTAACATGGACTTCCAGTTCCAAAAAGCTGTTTAGGATCATACTGGACTCAACACAGCACTTCATTTTAGTCAACATACTGGAAAGGCTTGAAATGCCATCCACTTTTCAAAAGAATAATCTCCTTTATATGGATGGAGGGAATGTAACCTGTGAAAAATAAAATAAATAAATCAGGGAAAGTAGATAAAGTTGCTCAAATGTAACGGGAGGAAAAAAAAACCAACAAATAAAAGAAAGAAACAAAAATAAATCAAACAGAGAACATGGATTAAATGTAGCTTGGGATGCTTAGATATTGGAATTCTACTGTAAAAAAAAAAAATATATATATATATATATTACATATATATATATATATATATATTATATATTGTGAAACTCTTTTGCTAAGGCTAATTTAATAGCAACTTGTATATTTAGATGGTTTTTTTTTTAGAAATGACACTATGGGTGAGGTACAATTTTTTTGGAAAGCTATAAATATAACTAATAAATGAAATAAATACATTTGAAATAAAATCACTTAATTACTAAATAAAACCTAATTAAACTAAAGATACACATAATGCTTTTTTTATTTTATTAATATATAAATCATTATATTTGTATTGTTTTTTTGAGCTGTCATTATTTTACTTAGTGATTTAATAAATAGTTTTCATAGTTTTATTTTCATATCTCAAATTATGTATAGAAATCATTTTTTTTCCATTTCAAAAAATGGGAATTGGCTAATTTGCCAAATCCTTTGCTAAGATTAATTTCATAGCTAGCATTTTACAGTATGCATCATAAATATACAAAATTAAAAACATAATTACAAACAACAAAAAGTACACACAAACTGGTGGAACAAACTGTAAACACAAACTGATATTAATTTTAATATATAAATAACTCCATTTTTATTATTTATTTTATTCTTTCATAGTTTTAATTAATGTTATAATTAACATTTATGACGGATTTTCATATTTAGAACTAAAGGTCTGAGGCAAGGAGGACTTTTTCAAAATGCGTTTGGAAAAATATCAGAAATAAATGGCCTGGAGGGGAAAAAGGATGAAATATTTTATCTTTAATAAACTTAAGCCTGCAAGACATCAAAATTGCAATAATACCCATATGTCTACATCTGTACGCATCACAGCAGAACTTCTATGACCATCCAGCATATAAGCAAAACATATAGATAACTAAAAGCGATAGTTCACCTTAAAATGAAAATTGTGTCATTAATTACTCACCCTCATGTCGTTCCAAACCCGTAAAACATTCGTTCATTTTTGGAACATAAATTAAGATATTTTTTATATAATCTGAGAGCTTTTTGACCCTGCATAGACAGCAACGCAACTACCACGTTCAAGACCCAGAAAGGTAGCAAGGACATCATTTAAAATAATCCATGTGACATCAGTGGTTCAACTGTAATGTAATGAAGCTACGAGAAACTCAAAACAAAAATAATGACTTTATTCAACAATTTCTTCCCTTCTATCTCAGTCTCTCGACACGTGTTCACGATGGTACCATGATGCATGCATGTGGTGCTGCTGACGCAAGAGCTGAGGTTCTGACGTGATGTCACATGGACTATTTTATCTATGTCCTTACTACCTTTCTGAGCCTTGAACGTGGTAGTTGTGTTCCTGTCTATGCATGGTCAAAAAGCTCCACCATAATTTGTGGTCTTAAAGGTTTTGAACGATATGAGGGTGAGTAATTATTGACAGAATTTTCATTTATGGGTGAACTATCCCTTTAAGGAGATATTACCAAATGTACTGGACTTTTGCACAGGGAGACCTGCTGTGACTGAGGACATGCCCCCACAAGAGAGGGCAGATCAGGCCAGCGAGATGGAGGTCTAGAACAGGAGGTGAGCAACACAAGACAGTCTCAAGTATCACTCTAGAATCAGGCTATTCTGATCCGGAAACAAAGTTGCAGGGCTTTAGGAGTGCCAGAGACACTGAAGCAAACCACAGGCATGTGCCATTTCAAAGGGAGGTGGAGGCCTGGGGAACAGGGGAGATTTAGAAACAGGATGTTTGTGGAGAGGTGCCGATGTACCATATCATGTGGAGGACTGATGGCAGGCCATGCTTATGAGCCTCTCACACATTCTCAGTCTCACAAATAAGAAATATTACATGAAACGGAGCAGAAGTCTACTAGCAATATTGCAAATCTTTTTTAGCACAGTGAAATGTTAAGAGACTATTGATTCAGTGGATATTTATTTTCTTACCCCTATTTCCTTATCAATTCACAAACAAACTAACGACACCCTGAAGAGGACAGCTTTCCATTGTTTAACATGGGCATAGTCTCTGAACTTTCGATCACCCCTTCTGTGTTTATATAGCACGAATATTGCACCCTGCAGTATATACTTAGAAAAGCGAGCGCAGCGCAACAGTTCGTCATCAGACTGCTCCTCTTTAGTAACTTCATAGTCCATTATAACATCGTTTAGGGCACCACAGATTTGTGGTGCATCACCAACATTGAGCGGATCGAGACGAGTAAGATCAGTTAAATGAGCGGCTGCAGTACTTCAGACTGCGTTGTTGAGCTCCGCCATCTCACGATATTAAAAAAAAACAAATAAATTAAAAACTTTACAGGTAGTTTACACAGGACTGGCAGAGAATGTGCATTGATACACCTTTATTAAATATGTTACGTGGTTTATTTTGATAGGTTAACTGTTTTTGTGGTGTTCAGGGAAAGCACCTCAGCAGCGGGTTCTTAACATAAGAGAAAGACACAGTCATATCCGCTTGCTGCAATAAAATGCTATTTTTCTGCGCTAAACGTGAATTTTGGCAAGATATTTTCAGAGATGACTGACAAGATGTTATAGAATAATAATTTAATGAAAACCCAGCGTGACATCCGACAGGTTTTCCCAGTTCGCATCACAATTACACAAAGCTAAGATCTTGCTCATGCTGTACTGTATGTAACCTTTGTTTGGATCGTGAATAAAACGCAAAAAAAAAAAAGTGATAAACAGTGAAACCATCAAAATCCTAAAACAAACTTTGATACAGATTTTGGGTCAAACTGCCCAGCCCTACATATATGCATTTAGCAGACAGACAGCAAACCAGAAACAAGAAATGCCATACCTCAAGGCAAAAAAGGTGACACAATGAAGTTTTATTGATTACATTACTGATACAAAAATAGTCTGTCCTCATTTCTAAATGACATTGGAAAAACATTGGGAAAAAACATACACGAAATGGCTTGACAAGCATAGTTTTCTGTTGTGTGTTGATGTATTTCATACTAAAACAAGAAATTTGGGCGGGACATACTCTACAGTTCAAAAGTATGGGGTCATTAATACTTTTATTCAGCAAGGAGCCAATAAATTGATCAAAATGACAATAAAGACACTTATAATGTTAAAAAAAATCTAATTATTTCAAATAAATGCTGTTCTTCTGAACTTTCTGTTTATCAAATAATGTTGAAAATAACATTTTTTACAGCTTCTACAAAAATATTATGCAGCACAATTGTTTTCAACATCGATAATAATAAGAAATGGTAATATGATTTGAAAGATCATGTGACACTTAAGATTCCAGAAAATGCTGAAAATTCAGCTTTGTGTCACAGGAATAGATGACACGTTAAATGTCATTTTAATTACATTTTATTTTGATCAAATAAATACAGCCTTAGTAAGCATTAAAAGAGACTGCTTTCAAAAAAGTTTACCAACCCAAAACTTGTACAGCAGTGGATATTTTTAAAATTGACAATAAATGAAAATTCTGTCATTAATTACTAGACCTTCATTCATCTTCAGAACACAAATTAAGATATTTTTGATGAAATCCAAGAGCTTTCTGACGCTGCATAGACAGCAATGCAACTGACACGTTCATGGCCCAGAAAGTTAGTAAGGACATCGTTAAAATAGCCAATGTGACATCAGTGGTTCGACCGTAATTTTATAAAGCTACGAGAATACTTCTTGTGTGCAAAGACAACAAAAATAATGACTTTATTCAGCAATTTTATCCTCTAATGATGTTCTTACTACCTTTTCTGGACCTTGAACTTGTTGTGTTGCTGTCTATGCAGGGTCAGAAAGCTCTCAGATTTCATCAAAAATATCTTAATATGTGTTCTGAAGACGAGCGAAGGTCTTACAGGTTTGGAATGACATGAGGGTGAGTAATTAATGACAGAATTTTTATTTTTGGGTGAACTATCCCTTTAAATACATCATTGCCATTAACAAGGATTTGATACTGTGTAGCTGGTTGTCAGAGGAGGAACATTAGACCAAAACATAGACCAAAAGCCACATTGTAATTTTGGAGTCTTCACTGGATAACAAGTGGAAAATAAATGTGATGCTTAAAACTGGTTTCAGGGAAACGGTACTAAAAAATACCAAGTTCAGAGATGTCTAACAATGAATAAAGTGTCTGCTTGTTCAAGTCATGACGACGGAGCTTTTTTGAGCAAGCATTACAACAGTGTTCATGACAACACTTTGTCACAGCTACAAGTGGGCACTATACTAGCCCATCACCCTGCCGCCGCTGGGTCGCGCAGCCCCGACCGCTCTCTCAGATATGAAATACAGTACTGTTCCATCACATCCATCAGCGGCCTGTCATAAAACCACTCGTAGCTCTGATAAAGGGACGCCATAACGTGGTTTTAAAGAGCCTTGGACACAGACGGCTTTTACTAAAGTCTCTCTCTATCTTCTCGTTCTCTTTCGCATGCACGCGTTATGTTCTCGTTTCTTTTTTCCCTGTCTCGTGGAGTCATATCTCTCTTCTGCTCCGGCACACTTCAACACCCTGACGCTTACAGATCGCCTCTTGTCTAGCGTCCGCACCCTGTGTGATTGCAACGCGCTGGAGCGAAATACTCCGCGTACGTATTCTGATCTATAGCTGCTGCATGGCCTCTAATCCTATTCTTAAACATTTAATGAGGAAAGCATAACCATTTCAAGATCAACAGCGTCAGGCGAATTCTGCTAACACTGCACTGATACTAAGAAAGGACTCCAGCAATGTTATGGCCATGGCAGTGTCCCCGCTCTCCCCTCCTGTGACCTCTGACATTACTAACCACCCTTAACAACAGCTATTCTGCTCCTTCTGATTATTAAAATACTCATTTAGCCACTTTATGATGTGACAAACCTACGGTATGCAGCAATACATTTCCCATCTTTCTCTGTGGAAACGTAACACTGATTAAGCATCAATCACACATCGAAACATACATACATACAAACTGATAGTAAAAACAAAAACAAACAAAACAAACAAATAAAAAAATAATAGTAAATTTCACAAATAATTAAAAAAAAGCAAATAACACATTGAATTAAACTAACTGAAACTGTATTTTCTTGTAAACATACTCCAATATTCATTGTTTTATTTACAACTTCGAAAAATTGTTTTTACAGTGTAGCTCTAAACAGCTTTAAATAATCTCTAATGTCAAATTTTTGTTGTAATTGAAGCTAATTGCAGTTTAAAACATTTAAACAGTCATTATTTAAAAGGAATTATAAATCACTGATCAGCTTAAGGTCTTATACATTTTTTTTATCTAGTATTAAAGTCTGTTTATCAAGTCTTAACATTTCTGTTTTTAACATGTTACTTTCTATTTTTCAAGATTTTCCAATGAATGTTATACAAGGTTTTATTGTGTTTGTTTATCATAACACACATAAAGAAATAATAAAATAAAATAAAATAATTAAATAAAATCAGTATTTTTTTATCAAGTCTTAACATGTTACTTTCTATTTTTCAGGATTTTCCAATGAATCTTATACAAGGTTTTATTGTGTTTGTTTATCACAACACATAAAGGAATACAATAAAATAAAATAAAATAAAATAAAATAAAATAAAATATTTTTTTTTCATCAAGTCTTAACATGTTACTTTCTATTTTTCAGGATTTTCCAATGAATATTATACAAGGTTTTATTGTGTTTATCACAACACACAAAGGAATAAAATTAAATTAAATTAAATTAAATGATAAAATAAAATTAAATCTGTATTTTTTTAATCAAGTCTTAACATGTTATTTTTATATTTCTATTTTTCAAGATTTTCCAATGAATCCTATACAGGATTTTATTATGTTTGTTTATCACAACACACAAAGAAATAAAATAAAATAAAATAAAATAAAATAAAATAATATAAAATAAAACTAGTTTTTTTAATCAAGTCTTAATATTTCTATTTTTATATTTCTATTTTTCAAGATTTTCCAATGATTGTTATACAAGGTTTTATTGTGTTTATTTATCAAACAAAGAAATAAAATACAAAATAAAATAAAATTCTTCTCATGGCTTACACACATACACACGAGTTCTCCACAAAATTTCTCTTCAGACATGTTATCAGGGTTGGGCACTCAAATGTCTCAATGGCTTATCATTCTGATAGAGCCGTTGGGACTGTATTTCTCCAATTTCAGTGCTAGTGGCCAAGCAAGCATGAGAATCAAGACCTTAACCCAGCGGCCAAGAACAAACTAAACTCTAAGGCTAAACTCCACTGCTGTCACAAGCTTGGATCACTTTACATGCAATGGTGCTGTCTAGCGCAGCCCAGTTTTATTTTCCAATGACGAAAAGGATAAAACATCTCAATCATACGGTCAATGTGCAGATGATGGCACACAGGTACACACACACATACACACACACAGCTACTAACAGACCTGCATTTTTTTTATTGATTGATTGATTGATTGGTTGATTGTTTATTTATTTATATATACATATATATATATATATATAAATATATAAATAAATTGGGGACAGTAAGAATTTTCATGTTTCTGAAAGGAGTCTCTTATGCTCACCATGGCTGCATTCATTTGATTAAAGATACAGAAAAAAACTGTAAAATTGTGAAATGTTATTACAATTAAAAAAAAACTGATTTCAAATTTAATGTATTTCAAAATGCAATTTATTCCTGTAATGCAAAGCTAATTTATAGCATCATTACTCCCGTCTTCAGTGTCACATGATCTTCTTCAGAAATCATTATAATATGCTAATTTGCTGCTCAAGAATAATAAGATCATGTCTAGAAATAATAATAATACATTTTCCAAAACAATAAATAAAAATATAAATAACTTCTAGAAATAGATATTATAAAAAAAATAGAAATAATAATTTCAAGATAATCATTTTTATTATTATCAATGTTGAAAACAGTTTAAAAAAAACAGCATTTTGTAATGTCTTCACATTTTGCAATCACTTTTGTTCATTTTAATGCATCCTTGCTAAATAAAAGTATTAATTTATATTTAAAAATCTGATCCCAAACTTGAAAATTTGTGTAAATATCAAATACTGTAAAATTCCGAAATCTTTTTACAATTAAAAATAACTGTTTTCTATAAGAATATATTTTAAAATGTATAAAATGTAAAAGCTGAATTTTTAGCATCATTACTCAGGTCACATGATCCTTCAGAAATCATTATAATATTCTAATTTGCTGCTCAAAAAACATTTTTTAATATTATTATTATTATTATGTTGAAAACAGCGTTTAGATGAAAAAAGTTTAGAAGAACAGAATTGATCTGAAATAGAAATATTTTGATTAAATAAAAGCATTCTTGCTTAATAAAAAATAATAATAATAAAATATACATATTGACTCCAAGCTTTTGAATGGTATAGTGTATAATGGTACAAAACCTTTTTATTCCAGATAAATACTGATCTTTGGATCTTTCTATTCATCAAAGAATCCTGAAAATGTACGCAACTGTTTTAAAAATTGATAATAATAATTAAAAATGTTTCTTGAACAGCAAATCAGCATATTAGAATGATTTCTGAAGGACCATGTGATACTGAAGACTGGAGTAATGATGCTGAAAATTTAGCTTCAATCACAGGAATAACAATATTTCACAACATTACTGCTTTTGCTGTATTTTGGATCAAATAAATGCAGGCTTGGTGAGCAGAAGAGAATAAAAAAAAAACTAAAACATTAAACATCTTACTGTTCAAAAACTTTTGACTGGTAGTATACATATATATATATATATATATATATATATATATATATGTGTGTGTGTGTGTGTGTGTGTGTGTGTGTGAGACAACCAAACTAGATGAACGCGTCTTCAATGTCAGCACAGGCAAAAAATCTGCGTGCATAAGATCTGAGGCTTCCAAGTGGGAAATGTATACCATTAATGCATCTTTATTAAGTAAACACGGTATACATTTCCAGTGCTGAAGGGCAGCGTAGCAAGTGATGATCTGCCTTGTGCTAGGTATGTGTCTGAATTGAACGGGCACCCTAATTAAATCCAAAGGTGAGAAACCTCATCGTCCCAGTGCCCCAGTCTCAAGATGCCCACGTATCAACGTCATCTCATGACCCACTGTCCCAGACATGCTTTCAGGCTCCCATACTCCCATTGAAATTCTGGACATCTTTTAAATGTCACAAAGTGCCGACGGCCTGGCTTTTACCAGGAAAACATCTCTAAACAATGAATCTGTTGTCAGACCTTTCATTCCCATGCACAACCAAGCATGACAAACTCTGTCAGAGTCAAAAAGGAGGTCCAGTAGCGCAGACGTCTCTTCTAGGAGCCAGAGTCGGGACTTAAAAGGAGTTTGGGCTGCTGACAGGTACTAATACGAGACAGAGCCTCCAACCTGATCTGTGTGTCTAATGAAGGCCCGCGGAACGGGGGCGACCTGGCCCCCTGAGATGTCTTGCTCTCTTACTTATGGCATAAGCCTGGCAAGGATGTCGCAAGCTTTGGTAGGGTCTGGCAAAGAGTAGTTGATCTGAGAGGTTCAAGAGCATGCATTTGATCCTCACACTTACAAAAAGCAGCAGATGAAGCCATCGTCTCCCTTAAGACAGCCCTCCATCTCACTTGCAGGATAGCGGGTGATCATTTAGCAGATGCTTGCATAGTAAGGTTGGTATGATACCAACATTTCAGTAGCCAGTGGAATAATTGAATTCGAACCTACACCCTTGGAATTACCAGTCCACATCTTTAACTACTCCACCACAGCACCTCAGCTTGATCTTCAGAAAGGTTGCTTAAACCTGCCTTTCTTATTTAACACTAAACATAGATGCAACACATCTACAACAGCACTTATGTTGTTCAAATAATGCATAAAATATATAACGCTTGCACTGAAACTCCAATGCACACACACATGTAAACCAGACCGCCTGAGTTCAGCATGTCTGTAAACATAGTCCAGAGAGCCGGATGTCTCTGGAGGTGAGTATCTGTGCTGAGAGACGGACGGGGAGACAGAATGTCGGCTCTAATGGCCAGATCAAAGGGAACTCCTGCCACGAGTTAAACATGGACATCCTGCATTGACATGAAACAGCCATGCAATGTGAATCTGAAATTTGAATCTGATTCTTAATATCTTATCTATGGGTAGGAAGAGATAGTTCATGTGTATAAGTGTCTGGACAGGAGTTAAAACATCTTAAAGTGTCTCCACAAATAAGGCTTGGCTATAAAAGATAAATTCTATATTCATGCTGCAAGTTGCCTAGCAATGGTAAACAGTCGACACTCTGCGTAGCGTCGTGCCAACATCACCTCTGGACCGGGTTTAAATCACTGTAACATATGGTGCCTAGTAGCTTGAGAATTTATCCTTTGAAAAAAACATAAAGCCACTGTATATCCAAAGAACCACAAAACAAATTTTACATTATATGGAGAATTTAATTTTAATAACATATTTCCACTTAATTACATTTTTTGTTTAACAATCTGTATTGTTAAAAGCACTATATAAATAAAGGTGACTTGATATGGAGGATTTATTTCAACAATTTACAGCTGTGTTATATATATATATATATATATATATATATATATATGATTTAACATAATTAAAACTTTAAATGTTAAAAAATAAAAAATTACAAAATAAAAAATTTATATTAAATAAATAAATAAATTACAGTTGTGTTTTACGTGGAGCATGAATATAGAATTCATCCTTTATAGCCAAGCTTTATTTATATATATATTGATTTATTTAACATAAACATTTAAATGTAAAAAAAAATACAAAATAAAAACAAAACTACATTTAAGAACCACAAAACAAATGTTAATATGGACAATTTAATTTTAATAACCAATTTTAACTTAATCAAACTTTTTACATTGGAAATATTTGATGTGTGTGTGTGTGTGTGTGTGTGTGTGTGTGTGTGTACTTGTTTTTGCTACATTGTAGGGACCAAATGTCCCCACAAGGATAGTAAAACCTGAAATTTTTGACATTGTGGGGACTGGCCTGCGGTCCCCACAATGTTAAAAAATGATTAAAAATAGTAAATGATGTTTATCTGAAAGTGTAACGATGCAAACATATTTTCTGTGAGGGCTAGGTTTAGGGTTAGGATTGGGTTAGGGGATAGACAATATCGGTTGGTCAGTATAAAGACTTTAGAAGTCTATGGAAAGTCCCCACAATTCACAAAAACAAACGTGTGTGTGTGTGTGTGTATGGAATAGCATTTAAATGTAAAATGTAAAAAAAAAATTACATTTAAGAAACAGAAAACACATTTTAAATTATATGGATAATTTAATTTTAATTATATATTTCAACTTAATTACACTTTTTTTACAATGTGTAATGTTAAAAGGTGACGTGACTTGACTTTTCATATTGGAAATATTTGATGTTTTCAACAATAAATAAATGCATACATACACACACACACACACACACAAACATACATGTTCATTTTATATATTATAATATAATATTTTATATATATAAAATGTATAATAATATTTACATTTTAAAAATGTATAGATTAACAAATGTTAAAAAAAAAAAAAAATTGAATATAATTAAATGTATAATTAAGGTTTTCTATTATATATATATATATATATATATAATATTAATTTCATTACTTATTTCAACTTATGTACACTTTCCATATTGTAATAAAATAACTGTTTTCTATATATACTATATATAATTTAATATACTTTAAAATATAATTTATTCCTGTGATGTGATGTGAATTTTCAGCAGCCATTACTGCAGCCTTTAGGCTTAAGTGTTGCATGATCCTTAAGAAATCATTCTAATATTCTGATTTCATTTTATGCTTAAGTATAACTTTTTTATTATTATCAAAGTTTAAAACATTTGTGCTGCTAAACTTTTTTTTGCAAAAATAGTGATAGCTATTTCAGGATTCTTTGATGAATAGAATGTTGGAAAATCTATTTTAAAAAAAAGAAAATAATAAATTTTGGAACAACATAAAAGTCTGTACAACATAAATGTCTCATTTAAAAACGTTTTTTTTTTTTCTAGGGGGAAAAAACTACACTCTCCTTAACTCTTACACTCCTGTCTCTTCTGAGTCCTTATTTTATCAAGATTCAGACCAGCACAACTTTACACCCCAAACTGTACAAATGAAGATATGATTATTTCACTCTGACATACAAACCCTGTGTGATACTAATCAGTCTTTGACCTCGTACGCTCTCTTCTAACTTTCCTGATACAAATCAAAGAGTCAGTAACGATGAGCTCTACGGCACGTCAGCCGACACATCTGCCAAAGCCACTATTTCCTCTCATCTCAATTGACTGTGCTCAGTACTTCATAGAATCATTCATGCTAACCTACAGCACAACCACAAACAAGAAATGAACCACCCTTAAACAAGTGACAAGGCTCCCCACAAAAGGGGTCGTCATCTGCGGAGACAACAAGGAATGACATTTGGGGCCCTGTGAAGAAGGAGCCCACTAAGTTCCTCTACGGTACAGTGAGAGAAAAAAACAAATAGTACCTTCAGGGTTACAACAACCTGTTTCTCACTGTAGGTACATCAGCAAAGCATCAGAAAAGATTGTTATTTGATTTTATGCTTTATCTCAGTATATCAAAGTACTTCACTAACAAAACTAAATGTAAAATGAAGTGTACTTCTCCTGTGAACAGTATCTTTAAAAGAAAAATAATCAATAAAGTGAGACAGACTGTTGAATAAAAGAGAACCAGGCATGCAGCGATCAGAGAGACTGTTAGCGAGTACTGTGACCTCTCCGTGCTATCAGCGCCTCTGTTAACAATAAACAGTATTTCTCTGGAAAATATTTTCCATAAAATAATATATACACATGAAGTAGATCGTACAGCTTGAGTGTTTACTTCAAGCACTGAAGGTGTAAAAATATTAACACATGTGATTGCCTTAAAGAGCACTTATTACAACCAGTATATGGGCTCAACATATGGATTTCTGTATAAACAATGTTAGACAAATTCATATTATAAACAGAATAAGTCATAATAATCATAATAACAGAAATATTCAAGCAAATATTAAAACTGACAAAGCAAAATGATACTTAAAAGCTTATAAAAGCAAAAAAAAGTAGTATCATGAGAGGTACACCAAATATTCTTTTGTACCAAAAGAATATTTGGAAAACTTATTCAGATGTTTATGTTGCATAAAAGCACAACGCAACTCTGAAGTTCAAACTCCAATGCCAAGTTATTCAAGACTAAGTGCAAGAGAACTTTTAAACCAGCCGTACAAGACAACCACCAAATGTCCATTTTTCTTTACCTTTCTCAGCAAGAAAAACGGGGTTTCCTTGTATCCTAGGTCCGAAGCTTAGTGTTCGTTCAAATCCACGCCGAAACTTTTGCTGGTCTGGGAGAAAGTCCAGGCTCCGGGCAGCTGTCGCTTACGCACGGGTGTCTTGCATGAAACCTGAGAAACGCCTCAGGTAGGATCATCACTTCGCCTTAAACTTGTGACACGCTGCCAACTTCCCACAACTCTCACACTCCTGGGGGATAAAAATTAGATTATCAAAATGTAATGGTACATTTCAAATATGATGGACAACGCAGTCACGTTCACTATACCTTAACATGTTGACAGGAGTAAAGACGTTTGAAATTTGTAACGGCCGTTCTAACGGTTACGTCACAGCCTGTTGTAAGTGAAGGTTCAACATCATCTTTTAGAGAAGTTTAGAACAAACAAAATAAACAACTGTCTCATATATGTATTAAAATTAAAGACCTATATTGAATTTTGAATTTGTTTATTAATTCACAGGCCATCTGTGTCATGTCAAATGATTGCAACATCACCTGACATGTATTTATAGAATAGGTGTATATCTTTACAGATCGTTTTTCTCCTTATATACACACACATATGGGCTACATAAACCTAGTACATTCCTTACATCAATCAGATTACATATAAATTAATTTTATTAATTTTGTAGAGAAGGGCTTGAAGAGTTGCGTGTTCGAGATTAGCTCAAGGTCGACCTCTGTCAAGTAATACAACAGCTAGGCTAATACTCGGTTGTCTTATAGCTACTGGTAGTGGTGTTCCGTTTTCCAACGAGTCGTTGATTTTCAAAAAGCGTTTAATTGGTTGGACTGACTAAACGAGTCTGTTTTGAATTTGAACGCGGCTCAAAGCTGAATTAAAATACTCTTTTTTGTACGTAAGTAGTGTTGGGGAACGTTACATTTAAAAGTAACGTTACAATTATCTACGTTACTGCATAAAAAGTAACTAAGTGCATTACTTAGTAACATGGTAACTACAAATTAACCATGGTTTTCGTATTCTAACCATAGTTTATCCATGGTTTTTGTAGTAAAACTGTGGTTTTACAAATGGTAATCAATATGCCAAAAAGCACGGTTACTACACTTTTACTATAATAAAAGCATGGTTAATTTTCATTACTCGGATATTTTATTATACATTTAAAAATAAAGGTGCTTCACAATGCCATAGAAGAACTATTTTTGTTCAAATGGTTCCATAAAGAACCTTTAACATCTGAAGAACCTTTTTTGCTTCACAAAAGGTTCTTTGTGGTGAAATAAGGTTCTTCAGATTATAAAAAGATAAGAAAGAGATGGTTCTTTGTGGAACCAAAAATGGTTCTTCTATGATATCGCTGCGAAGAACCTTTTAAAGCATCTTTATTTTTAAGAGTGTACCTTACTTTACTAGTTACTTGAAAGTAATCTGATTACGTTACTTGTAATGCGTTACCCCCAACACTGTTCATAAGTGAACTGAATGAATTGCTACACTCTTATTGAAATCAAATAGTAAATTTGTAGACATGCACATTGTAATAAACAATAACACTTGTTAGTTCATTTGGTCATCGTGAAAGACTTTTAATAAATCGGTTGAGTGAATGATGAAAAAGTCACTCACTTGTCACCATCTACTGTAACAATGTATGGTAGCATGCAGAAAAAAATTACAAAAAGAATCAGTGAACAAATCATTTTGATCAAACTGAGTTGAATTGAAATCTTCATCACAGGTCTTGTGCAACATGTTTACTTTTGGTTTCATGAATGCTGACCATATATACTGATGTGAAGAGAACCTAATATGTTAATAAAATAAATGGGCTATTATTGAGTGTATATACAGGCTTTATAGGATTTGTCTTTCAGTGAATAAAAGTGTTCTGTTCACTTGTGCCAGGTGGCTCTTAGAAAGCACATTTTCATGTTAGCAGTGTTCTATGATGAACTGCATTAAGTCATGTGTTCTGCATATCTGAAGATAAAAACAGGATACAGACTGAATAGACTGTATTCATGCATATGACCACATCTACTGTTCTATTCTCATTTGTTCTTGTGTGTGTACTTCTAGATAAATCTGGTGCAGGATTTTTGCAGATACAAACAGGCTTTGTTGAGGATAATATATTCATCATATACAACAGTAGTGCATTCACAATTGTATTTCACAGTGAAAACTCAGTAATGGACTAGAGACACCAAGTAGTCTGTAAAATGATGGATTGCCATCCAGCATTAATTTAATACTTCAGAGGTCAAACACAAGTCAGCTTTATTTTACTGTGAACACTGCAATGGCAAATTTAGTATGATCCAATATAATATAATATAATATAATATAATATAATAATTCTTAATGTTTTCAAAATTAACCCAGTGTTCTGAATATTGTGACTGATATTGCATCTTAAGAAACTTGGAATAAATCTTTAAATGTGTATATTGAGGCATGACTAACAGACTTGAGCTTGAACTCCCTTTTCCAGACAGAAGCTGTCAATCCACCTGTCTCAACACCTGTTGATTCATCTCTTTCTGGCAGCACAATGGCTCAACCTACTGGTCATTTGTGGTAATGCACTAGTTTGAGCATCAGAACATTCAAAGACAAAATAGATCGATCCTGTTTTAGAAGTTACATTGACATCACTTTCCCCTATTTTGTGTTACAGTTTTTCTCCATTGGTTTGGCTCATTTCTTGAAACAGAAATTACATTCTGAAAATTCTAAGATCATTTGGCAAAACAGTGTTACAGTTTAGCACAACACTATAGCTCACTTGCAAAAGCTCATATCTCTCCAAAAACAGTTCACTCATGCATTAAAACTAAATTCCTTTCCCATATAAAAAGTCAGTGCCACAAAAATGGCAAATATCCTTCTCAATTGCTTTGGCTCATTTCTTGAAACAGACCGGACATTCTCAACACTCTTGGTGCTTTTGCCAAAATAATGTGGATGGTTCGGCACAACACCATGGTTCACCTGCAACAGCTCATACCTTTCCCAAAACAGTTCACTCATGTGTCAAAACTAAATTTCCTTCTCATTTAAACAGTCAGTGCCCCCAAAATGCTTCGTCCCTTTGGCATTGTGTAAGCACTGCAAGTCAAAATGTTTAGATGTTTTGTCACTATGGCAAAGGACCACTAAAATATCCCTCATGTCCACCTTACAGTCTTAGCCCAGTTCTTCATTGACAATGGTTACTGTACTGTTTTTGTCTAGCTAACAGAATACAATTGTGTATAAAACTGAAAAAAAAGAAATAGGATTTTAGGGTAAGAGTAGCCTCCAAGGTTTGACGTCACACATTGCACTCATACTGCCAAGGAAATGGTAACTCCTTTTTTTATTGTAATGATCAACCACACACAAAGTAACTTCCATATATCAGAGCAAAAAGAAACTGTATACAGCATAATAAACTGTAATATAAACACAAACAAAAAACTAGAGTGCTATAAATAAAGCTGGAGTTTCATAACAGTTCTTCACTGCCCGCCGTCCTCACCCTCCTGACCATCCACACGCTGCAGTCTGTGTGGCCACAGATTCTCGTCCACATCACAGCGTATATTCTCCCTTGCGATGCAACGAGGGAAGAAATGGCGTGAATGTCGCAACCATCCCTTACAATGATCTCCTTTATATCTTCACATGCAGCGTCCATTGCGTGGAGCAGGGACCTCTGATCTTGAGCCCGATGCTCATACACTCTCCACCTCCAAGCAGAGAAAAACTCCTCAATAGGATTGAGGAAAGGAGAGTAAGGTGGTAGGAACACCATGACCATCCTTGGATGGGTAGTGAACCAGGCCCTGATGAGCGGGCCACGGTGGAAATTCACATTGTCCCATACAATGACATATTGTGGTAGGTGAGGCCCTACGAGACCTCTCTCATTTTCAGGGATCAAATCAAAATGAAGGTGGTCCAAGAAGATGAGGAGCTTCTCTGTATTGTATGGGCCAAGACTGGGGATGTGAGTGGCCACACCATTCTCAGATATGGCAGCACACATAGTTATATTGCCCCCTCCCTGGCCTGGGACATCCACTGTGGCCCGGTGGCCAATAATATTACAGCCACGTCTTCGGCCCTTGGCCAGGTTGAAGCCAACTTCATCCACAAACACAAGGATGTGAGGGGTCTCGTTTCCTTCCAATGCCATTATTCTCTACAATAGTGAAAAAAACATCAAATCAGTCATACAGAAGAGTCATACACTACAGTTACAGACAATTACATAGGAATGTTCTATGTTCTCCAAAAGTTCAGTATACTACAGGCCACTACTCCAGTGGTTCCAAATCTGGGGTACATGTACCCCTGTGCAGAGGTAGTACAGGGGGTATTTGACAGAAAGGGGAGGGGGGAAATCATCAATGATAGACTTACTGAAATGTTACAGTAAAACCCACAGTATTAGATTTACATAGGAGGCCCTAATTGCAGCTCTTTAACCCTTTTTCTTATTTTATGTTATATTCCTCAAAATAAGGATTATACTGATAATTGCATCATATAGTAAGCTGCAGTTTTTAGGCAAAATGTTGAAGTCAGATAAATCAAATACTTTCATCCTGGATGACCTGGATACACAAATCAGGTAAAGTGGGTACTGAAGCCAAAAAAGTTTGGGAACCACTGCTTAATTGTAAAAAGGTTATAATGATGGACAACCAGTAACTGACTTACATGTACATACTGGTACCGCAGCTCTTTCACTCTGTCAGAGTTCCTCTCAAATGGTACCCTGTAAATTTGCTTCATTGTCATCTGATGCTTCTTCAATGTCCGGTCAATTGTGGAGATGCTTATAGAGTTGACATTTTGGAATATGGCATTATCTTGTAGGATTGCAGCGCGGATCTGTCTCAATGTGATGGCATTATTTGCCATCACCATGTTACAGATCTCTTGTTTTGTTGTTCACTGAGAAGTTGTCCTCTGCCACCCATGCAAGGTTGTCGTCCAATCCTAGATATAGAATTCAATGGACACTTCATTCGTACTGTATACCTTCATATACTGTATTCCTCACAGAATGAGTTACCTATGTAATTGTATTGTTGTTTTACACACAAGCACACACACAGTGTGCAGCGTCCTGTCCTATACAACATATACTTCCATCATTCACTGACTACATACCTGTTTTCCCTGCGAAAGGTTTGGATGATGGAGGAGACTGTAGAGCGAGGCACATTAGGCTGCACTCGGCGACCTGCCTCCGCCATTGTGAGGCCATGGTTGATGACATGGTCTATAACTGTGGCCCGAATTTCATCCGGGACAGCACAGTGTCTTCGTGCACCACGGCCTCTTCCACCTATTCCACCACCACGCACCCTTACTCCTCCTCTTCCTCCTCTTCCTCGAGCAGGCAGCTGCCCTTGTTCATTTACTTGGCCAGGTCCCTCCATGTTCAGAAATAGTACTGGTCCTGCATGGTCAAGCTCTTTACATACATGTTTGGCAGCATTCACAGTCATGGGCAGCACCTGTCAGGTAACTAAACATACTGTTCGACTGGTCATCTGAGATGTGTGAAACTCCTCCTTCATTAGTCAAGTTCTAGTTTCACCTGACTGTCAATTGCTGTAATACAGTTTTTCTCGATTGGTTTGGCTCATTTCTTGAAACCGAGATGACATTCTCAAAATAACATGGACAAATCTCCAAACCACCTTGCAATTGTTCACAACAGAATGTCATTTTTCATTGGTTTTATCAAATTGCAAATGCTTTAGTACATGTCTCAAGTGACTCTGTGCTTTTTTTCAAATGATTATGTACAAGTAGCTACAGTTAGCACAATGAGCCCACATTTAGCACATTTTCCAAATAAATAGATCTTGCTGATCTAAACTGATTAGTTGATTTTTCAGTGAAATGGTTACTCTCTCCAAAACATATCAGCATGGTTTCATTGTGTAAGTCATCATATGCACAATTGTCTGTTCAACTGTCAAAATTAGTCAAAGATATAATACCATGAAAGAATTTCTTGGAACATTTGATAAATTTATGACAGTACTTGACAATCAATCAGGTGAAATTAGAACTAACGAAGGAGCAGTTTCCCACATCTCAGATGACCAATCAAACAGTTTGTTTAGTTACCTGACAGGTGTTGTCTATGATTATGACTGCTGCCAAAAGTATATAGACAGAGCTTGGCCCGGGGCCAGTTTCATTTGCAGTGTGAACATGGAAGCACCTCGCCAAGTACAACAGCAACTTCCTGCTCAAGGAAGAGGAGGAAGAGGAAGAGGAAGAGGAAGAGGAGGAGTGAGAATGCGTGGAGGAATAGGGGGAAGAGGCCGAGGAGCACGGAGGCACCATGATGTCCCAGATGAAATCCGGGCCACCCTTATTGACCACGTTATAAACCATCGCCTCACAATGGCAGAGGCAGGTCGCCGAGTGCAGCCTAATGTGCCTCGGTCTACAGTCTCCTCCATCATCCAAACCTTTCGCAGGGAAAACAGGTACAGAACTATTCTATTGAACTATTCAGTGTTGGTGTGTGTGTAGGCCTAGAGTACTGTAATATCTTCATGTGATGTTATATGATACTATAAAAATGACAAAGACAAAAAAAATGGAGAAAATACTGTGAATAGTATTCCAGTCACTGTGCAGTGCATCACACTTTTAGTACCATAAAACAGCAGTACAATTACATTGGTAACTCATTTTGTAACAAATTTACAGTGTTGACCTTTGACTTGTATGTCTAGGATTGGACGACAGCCTCAAGTGGGTGGCAGAAGAAAACTTCTAAATGAACAACAAGAACGAGAAATATGCAACATGGTCATTGCAAATAATGCCATCACACTGAGACAGATTCGTAATGCAATCCTTCTAGACAATGTAATGTTCCAAAATATAAACTCTATCAGCATCTCCACAATAGACCGGGTATTGAAGAAACATCAGATGACCATGAAACAGATTTACAGGGTACCATTTGAGAGAAACTCTGACAGAGTGAAAGAGCTGCGGTACCAGTATGTGCATGTAAGTCAACTACTGGTTGTCTATCATTGTAACACTATTACAGTAAGACATGGTTACCACTTTTTTTGTTTTGCTTTATCCTTTTTACCTTCAGAATCCAGCTTTGTGTGACTAGAGCATTATGCCTAGAAATTGTCTTCAGTTTTTCACTCCCTCTTTTTACAGTACTTTAGATCCTCCCTGCAGTATCTGTCTCTACTTGACTGATTAGATTTATTTTTATTCTATTGTAGAGAATAATGGCATTAGAAGGCAACGAAACCCCTCACATCCTAGTGTTCGTTGATGAAGCTGGCTTCAACCTGGCCAAAGGTCGAAGGCGTGGCCGTAACATCATTGGCCACCGAGCCACTGTGGATGTCCCAGGCCAGCGAGGAGCAAATATAACAATGTGTGCCGCTATATCAGAAAGAGGTGTGGCCACACACATTCCCAGTTTAGGGCCCTACAATACACAAAAGCTCCTCAATTTTTGGACCACCTTTATACTGATCTGATCCCGGAAAATGAGAGAGGTGAAGAAGGACCTCAGCTACCACATTATGTCATTGTGTGGGATAATGTGAACTTCCACCGTGGCCCACGCATCAGAACCTGGTTCACCACCCATCCCCGGATGCTAATGGAGTTTCTTCCACCTTACTCTCCTTTCCTAAATCCAATTGAGGAGTTTTTTTCAGCTTGGAGGTGGAGGGTGTATGAGCATCAGGCTCAAGACCAGAGGGCCCTGCTGCATGCAATGGATGCTGCATGTGAGGACATCACAGGGGATCAATGTAGGGGATGGTTGAGACATTCACGCCGTTTCTTCCCTCGCTGCATCGCAAGAGAAAATATCCGTTGCGATGTGGATGAGAATTTATGGCCTAACAGAGAGCAGCGCGTCGATGGCCAGGAGGATGAGGATGGTGGCCAGGAAAGAGAGGGTGACAATGGCGACCACTGAAAATATTACTGTACTATAGTTCTGAAACTTTATTTACAGTATGGTAGGCTAGAGTTTTTTTTGTTTTTTTTGTTTTTTGTTTGTGTTTATAACTGTTCACATTTACAGAATCCTGTATATGTTTTCTTTTCACAGTATGTTCTCTAATGTTAACATTTCTTTGTACGAATAAAAATGTTTACAGTTTCCTTGAGTATGAGTGGTTTATTGGAGGCTGATTTTACTGTAAAATCTTTTAGTTTTATTCATAGTGGTATTCTGTTACTAGACCTGTGCCTCAGTGACAAAACGTCTAAGCATTTTGACTTGCAGTGCTTAAACAATGCCAAAGGTATAATGCATTTTGGGGGCATTGACTATTTATATGAGAAGGATATTTAGTTTTGACACATGGATAAACTGTTTTGGGAGAGATATGAGCTTTTGCAGGGGATCCATGGTGTTGTGCTAAACCATCCAGGTTATTTTGACAAAAGCACTAAATGAATGCACATGTGCCAAGGCAATTGAGAAGGATCTGTGCTATTTTGACTGTACTGACCTTTTATATGGGAAAGGAATCTGCTTTTGAAGCTTGGAAGAAGAGTTTGGGGAAAGATATTTGATTTTGCTAGTGAGCTATAATGTTGAGCAGAACTGTAAGACTGTTTGGCCAAATGACCTTATGGTTTTGAGAATGTCATCTCGGTTTCAAGAAATGAGCCAAACCAATCGAGAAAAACTGTAAATTGTAATCAAATGTTCCAAGGATTCACCTACTGTATGGTATTCATGGTATTATGGTCTTGACTAATTTTGACAATTGAACAGACTATTGTGCATGTAATGACTTATACAATGAAATGACGCTGACACATTTTGGAGAGAACAACCATTAGACTGAGAATTAACAATCAGTTTAGATCAACAAGATCTATTCACTTGGAAATTGTGCTAAATGTAGGCTATCTGTACTTAATCATTTGCAAAGATGTACTTAGACATTTGCAATTTGATGAAATGAATGAGAAATTCAATTCTGTTGTGAACAATTGCCAAGTGGTTTGGAGGTTTGTCCATGTTGTTTTGAGAATGTAATTTCTGTTTCAAGAAATGAGCCAAACCAATGGAGAAAAACTGTAATAGAAATTACACTAAACTGAATGTAACAGAGCAGCATCTTATCTACTCGCTGTCTTGAAACAATCCACGGCCTATTTGAAATAATAATAATAGTAATAATTATGTGTCTAGAAATAGATAGACAAGAGATAGAGACACGAGTTAGAGTCCTTGTTTGGCTTATCTGTGGATGAAATGTACTACATTTTAGAGTATATGCTATTTCTGTTAAATTTCTATGTAAATGGAAGCATTCGCCTTAAATTATCAAATAGCATTTGTGACCCTGGACCACAAAACCAGTCAGTAGCACAGGTATATTTGTAGCAATAGCCAACAATACATTGTATGGGTCAAAATGATTTTTTCTTTCATGCCAAAAGTCATTAGGATATTAAGTAAAGATCATGTTCCACACAGATATTTTGTAAATTTCCTACTGTAAGTATATAAAAACTTAATTTTTGATTTGTAATATGCATTACTAAAAACTTAATTTGGACAACTTTAAAGGCGACTTTCTGAATATTTAGATTTTTTTGCACCCTCAGATTGCAGATTTTCAAGTTGTATCTCGGCCAAATATTGTCCTGTCCTAACAAACCATACATAAATGGAAAGCTTATTCATTCAGCTTTCAGATGATGAATAAATCTCAATTTCATTGACCCTTATGACTGGTTTTGTGGTCCAGGGTCACATTTGCCCATTTGTATGATCAACAGCAAATCAGTATTAGCAGCTTCTATAATTAGTTAATGCTGCCATCGTGTGGAGTACAGATAGAAAGACTGTAGATAAAGACAGCAATTTGTAAGATAATCACATGTCTGTAAATGATGAGATTTGATTCAGAAGTCCAGATTTGTCATAGATCATTTTTAAACATAGTAATGTTTGTTAATCAAAACAGATTTGGAGAAATTTAGCATTACATCACTTGCTCACCAATGGATCCTCTGCAGTTAGTTAATAAAACAGCTGATAAAAACATCTCAGTAATCCACAATAATCCATAAAATCCACATGACTCCAGTCCATCAATGAATGGCTTGCAAAGTGAAAAGCTGTGTGTTTGTAAGAAATAAACCCATCATTAACGTATTTTAATAACCATTGTTTCTTGCCAAAACACCAGTCTGTAGTTCATATTAACACTTCCTCCAGTGAAAAAGTCCATTTCTTTTTTCCTCTTGTGGATTACTACATTACTTGTTGAATTTTTGTAATGTTTTTATCAGCTGTTTGGACTCATTCTGACGGCACCCATTCACTCAACTATCCACTGGTGAGCAAGTAATGTAATGCTATCTTTCTTTAAATCTGTTGAAAAAACATTTTGCAAGCATCTTGGATGGCCTGTGGGTGAGTACATTTGCATTTGTGGGTGAAATATTGAATATTCAATGAAACTGTTGCTGCCGCAAGTTAAATCACTCATCACAAAATGTACATTCAGTGCAACCATCACTGTTCTATCAGATAACAAAGGTTTATTGAGTGGCATGGCATGATATATGAATCAATATGTCAGCCTGAGTTATAAAAGTAACAGACCCTGAAATCTATGCCCATACTTACATCCTAGAAACATATCTCTCCTCCCACGCTGTCAGTGAGAGTTCATCTAGGCTTAACAACATGAAACCAGACACTCTCGACAGCCCTGCCTCTCCATGTCTGGAGGTGAACATCCCACAGAGGGAGACCTAGAAAGAGGAGATTAAATCACAGCAACAGAAAAGGGTCCCATCTCAGCCATGGAGTAGGATCCACAGCACTGTCTAGATACAAACAGATACTAGATGAGTTATATAGGGGTCTACATCACACTTGCTGTCTTATGTGATTCACTAAAGGCTTCTGGATTCACACCAGAGCTGAACTGACAGATGCAGAATCAAACGGGAATATATTATAGACTGAAAATCTTAAAGGTTAGGTTCAGACTCAGTCACAAGTCAGAAAGAGGTTACTGGATTTTTTTGTGGCATTATATGCATGCAGATGCAAACTAATAAAACTGTCAAAACATATATTAATGGATACTTTTTAATAGTTTTAAAAAAGCATTACAGTTCTATATTCTGTCATCATTTAATCACCATCATTCTGTTCCAAACCCACATGACTTTTTTGTCACCAGGAGCAAATGAGATTTGAGAGCAGATTACCAGTGGATGATAACTTTTATTTCAGTCTATTCTTCACACAATGCCTTCAGTATATACACTGTAAAAAGGTTTCACCAGTTTCAACTTAAAAACTCGAGTTCAGCAGCTACCTTAAAATTTTAAGTTAAATCAACTTAAAAGTACAAGCCAGTTTAACTCATTACACTAAAATGAGTTCAAATAACTTGGCTTTTAAGTTTATTTAACTTGTGAGTTGAAATTACTTGTACTTTTAAGTTGATGTAACTTAAAATTTTAAGGCAGCTGCTAAACTTAAGTTTTTAAGTAGAAACTGGTGAAAACTTTTTACAGTTTTTATATACCTTCAAATGACTTGGGATATAGTGTACGATTAAAAACTATTAGCAAGGATGCATTAAATTGATCAAAACAATAAAGACTTTTACATTGTTATAAAAATATTAAAACATTTAAAATTTGAACATTCTAGTCATCAAAAAATCCTAAAAAAAAGAAAAATATCAGTTTACACCAAAAATATTGAACACACATCTGTTTTCAACACTGTTAAAAATAACATGTCTCACCAAATCATTATATCAGAATGATTTCTAAAGGATCGTGTAACAGTGAAGACTGGAGTAATGATGCTGAAAATTCAGCTTTGCATCACAGGAATAAATTACTTTTTAAAATATATTACAATTGAAAACAGTTATTTTAAATTCTAATATTGTTTTACAATATTACTGTTTTTAATGTATTTTGATAAAACAAATGCAGCCTTGGTGAGCATCTTTCAAAAACATTTTAAAAATCTTACCGACCAAACTTGTACGGCAGTGTATATATACACACAGAACTGTATAGCTCATATTTTATTTCTTCCATCTGTGACAGGAGGTTCAGAAGGTTGAATGAACAGGTGGACGCTTCTCCTTTCTTTAAACTTGGCACTGCCGTCTGCTCTAGGCGCCTGAATGACAGACCTCAGGGGTTAAAAAGGCAGGAACAGCAAGCAGTTGCTGTTCATAGCAAAACAAGACATAAGGTGTTTATCCTTAATAATTCCCTTGATCACAACAAATAACTAACCAGCAGAAAATTTTCAGTTGTTTTCTTGACCATTCTAGTTGGAAAATAACTAAAAGTGAAGCGTTTAATATTTTTAGATTCTCCCATGGCAGCTTATTATGCAGAGAGTGAGCCATTTTTAGATTGATTGCTCTGAAAAGCTTATAATTATCAAAAACATTCCTGGATTTGCTTGGATTCTATAAAAACTTTGCTGTGTTTATTTGAGCATTAAGACAATCAAATTGAGTTTAGTCTGGCAATATTTTTTTGGCTGACCAGTGGAAGAAAGGAGCAATGTTTGAGAAACCTGTTTATCCATGGGAAAGAATTCCCTCAGAAATGCTGGATCTTTTCTTTCTGTGTCCTGCTCTTCCCATCTGTCATAAATTTGGAGCTCCTTCATCTCCTCACTGGTAAACTAAGAAAAATCAACTTTTCAAACAATGAAAATCCCAAGAGCTCACCAAAGAAACAAGATCTTGGAAAAGAGAGCCAAACTTGCTTTGCCAATTACTAGATAATTAAAAACTTTGAAAGAATAATTACAAACTGATTATTAACTGAATGCATACCAGCGGTGAAAGCGGTTTACTGGTCTTCATCAGTGTTAACATGCTAAAACTGTCATGTGCCCATCTCAGGGGTTTGGCTTGTGAGCTCATAAGCTTTCTGTCCTTGTTTGGAGGGTGATGATGGGATGGACCTACCCTGCTGATGCAGTTGGGGAGCATTGAGGGGGGTATAAAACCTTTCAAAGGTCATTCCGATTCTCCATCTCACACACTTCTGCTCATCATCTTGGTGGAAGAATGGCTCCTAAAAAAGCTGAAACAAAGAAGGAGGCTGCAAAGCCTTCTCCAGCAAAGCCTCCTCCTCCTCCTCCTGAACCAGAGAAACCCAAGGAGCCTCAGTTTGACCCAAAAAGCATTAAGGTATGTGTTTTGTCTGTAGTGCTATGTTACTAATAGCTAAGTGTGAGACCATCGTGGCAAGTAGACACAGGATAAATCTGAAGTAACTTCTTCCCAAATGTCCTCAGGAAGTAAAATTAAACCTTAATTATTTAAAAAACTGAGCTTATTTCCAAACGCTTGGTTTCATTTCAACACACAAAATCACACCAGTTTTTTAATTTTTATTTTTATGACTAGCTTATATGGAAGCTTATTTCAGCCATGGAAAAATACTTTTTTTTTTTTTTTTTTTAAAAAAAGGTAATTGTGACGTTTTATCTCACAATTATGTCTTTTTTCCAGAACTGTGAGTTTCTATCTCACAAGTCAAAATTTTTCATTTCTCACAATGTAAATTTCATATATCCAATTTGTCTTTTCTTTTTTCCTCCACAGAGTTTGTAGTTTACATCTCGTAATTAGGGGTTTAAGCGTGTAGTGCTGAAACCCAATTGTAACTGTTACAATAGTCATGGATCAATGATCTGCACGTAAAACTGATCGTGCAGACCAAACCATAAGTCGTACAGACTTGAAACTTGGAGGGATAGTAGTACTCACACCGCCTACAACGTGACCGATGCTCGCCCCTGACGGGGGCGTTACAGCAATCAAAAGTACAAAATCGCTCATAACTGCTAAACTGTCAGTCGCAGGCTCAAGTGTCTCATATTGATGGAATCCTTGGCTCATGGTAGACAAAACGCATACATCAGATACGATTGTGAGCGAAATTTTTGGGTATTTTGCATTTTTTCAAAAACCTACTTTCGCAAAGTAGTCCTAGGTTTTTCACCCAATCGGAACCAAACCAGTGCAGAAAGATTCTCTGGAGAGTGAATATTAATAATTATCAAAAAAAGTTGAACTTTCGACTCACCGTCGCAAGAGAGCACCAAAACGTACGAAAGGGGCAGGGCCGCTTTTAGTAAAATGCCTGTAACTCCTAAACAAAATAAGATATCTCCGGCAAACTCATAACACTTATGTAAGAGCTCAATCTGAAGTCACAGGAGAAAAGTCGTGGAGCTTGGTCACTTGGTGGTGCTATAAGAGGGAAAAAAACATAAAAATGGCTATAACTGTGTAACCATTTGTCCTATCAACATGGACTTGGTCTGAAGTGCCACAAGTGTCTACAGGGACATTTATGTATCTCAAAAAACATGGCCGCCATTGGCCGATGAAGTTTGAGCACCTGTTAGACAAGGTTAACGGAAGCTGATCGGAACAAAATTTGGTGGGCTTGTTCGACTCACAGCCCCAAAGGTCTGAGAGAAATTTAAAAGAAATCAGCCACTGGGGGTAATATCACATTTTTATAGGGAGTAAATGATTGTACATCACACAGTTTTTCACGCATACGCATGATATTTGAATCATACGATATAACTCCTCTTTTGGACAACTTTGTCTCTAGAACCGCTGCTGTCAATCAATTTGTTTGTTAAATGACTAAAAAGGTGTAAAAAAATTACTTTTGTGAACTAGTCCTAGGTTTTTCATTCAATCTGGAAAAAACACTGCAGTGCAATTCTCTGGCCTCTCGAGGGCAATAATTATCAAATAAATTTTGAAATTTACCCTTCAGGAAGCTATAAAGGGGTAGTTTTGTCCAAATTTACCCAAAATCCTATAAAAAATTTATCCTATAAAGCCTAAAGGAAAACTCAAAACTTCACGAAACCTGCTGAGCACGAGACAGGTGATTCTAAACAAGCATGCAAAGTTTTAAGGGGATCGGACCACAGCTGGTGCTATAACAGTCATTATTACAACATTAAAAGCATAATATTTCTATGGATTTGCCAAAAACGTTTTTTTTTTTTTTTAAATCATTGATTTAGGTGGTTACAAGCTTGCTAAATAATGTCTTTTTTCATATGTGCTTAAATGGCTTAAAGCGCTTGAACCCTGGTAATTGCTGATTTCCAGATTTTTTTGCTGAATTCATCCTCAAATATTTAGACACCTGACTGTATACACATGTATGATTCTGAGGAAAAAAGTCAGAAAATTGAGATGCAAACTCAAAATTCACAGAAAAAGTCACAATTGTGAGTTTACAACGCAAAATTTAGAGAAAAACTCTGAATTGTGAGATATAAACTCACAAGTGCGAAAAAAAAAAAAGAGATAAAAAGTTGCAATTACCCGTTTTATATATTTATTTCATGGCAGAAATAAACTTCAGTAGGACTATGACATTCCCACCAGGTCTTGTTGCGTTACAAACATTTAGATATTGACTAGTCTTGGTCTAAACTTGTTATTAAAGTATGTGACATTATGTGCCCTGAACAATGTGGCTCAAATCAGTTTAATAAAGTTAAAAGGTTTCACACAAACCTTAGGGTTTAAAATACCAGCCTCAGCTAAGTGCCCTGAATATGAAGACATAAATGCTTATTCATATTGATTTGAGACCACATATGTAACTTTAACGACCTGATGGTCAGAGATTGAGTCTGGATAATGGAAGCTCGTCTGTCAATATAAAAAGCCTCCATGTGATCATACACCCTTCCAAGCAGGTGTCTGCAAACTCCCATATTACAGTTTAGCATTCCTGTTCTCTTGTCTGAGTAAGACTCTCTCTCTCCTGGACAATGAGGATGAGGTTTCACTGTAATTCCCTCTGGTCCTAGAACAGATGTCTGTTATTCTTAGTCTCCATGAGTGAAGAGCAGCTGACTTTTGTTGAATGACCCTAGAAAGCTTCTATAGAGAACTAAAACATCTGTATTTCCATTGTGGCTGTCCATTGTTAAATATTCTAAGATATAATATTGTTTGGATGTTAACCAGTCAAGTTGCTTATAAAAGTTCCCTAAACTTCTTCCCACCCAGATTGAGTTTACAGCCGAGCAGATTGAAGGTAAGCATTTGCGAAAGCAATATTTAAGTATTTTTTCATATCTGTTCTTCATTCATTAATATGTATCAATATCCTATCCACACAGAATTTAAAGAGGCCTTCATGCTATTCGACAGAACACCTACTAATGAAATGAAGATCACTTACGCCCAGTGTGGTGATGTCATGAGGGCGCTGGGTCAGAATCCTACAAATGCAGAGGTGCTCAAAGTACTCGGCAAACCCAAACCTGATGGTGAGAGGAATAAACTGTGCTTAGCAGCAGTCTAAACCATTGCACATTAAAATCATTTCACTTTTTGACTGTTTGTGATATCCACTTTCTAGAAATGAACACCAAGATGATTGACTTTGAGACTTTCCTGCCTATGTTCCAACACGTGTCCAAGTCCAAAGATCAAGGCACTTTTGAGGACTTTGTTGAGGGCCTGCGAGTGTTTGACAAAGAAGGGAACGGCACTGTGATGGGTGCCGAACTTCGCCATGTACTTGCAACGTTGGGTAAATACAAAACACAGCTACACCACAGCTTTTATGCCATGATACAGTATTACTAACAAACCCAATGAGTGTTTGGTTAAATTGATAGGAAATTTACTGGAACATAAGCAGCTGAAATAAATCTGTTTGACTTTTGGATTTACATATTTACCTCGAGATTAACGCCGCCACATGTCTTGCCTGCAGGTGAGAAAATGACAGAATCAGAGGTAGAACAGCTGATGGCAGGACAGGAAGATGGAAACGGCTGTGTTAACTATGAAGGTGTGACCGTTTCCAAAATTTTAAAAGGTATTCTCTGCTTTTCATTGAGCAAATGGTCATCTTATCCTTTTCTTCTTTTGTCCCACAGCGTTTGTTAAACACATAATGGCTGGATAAATGGAAAAATTCAGATCAGGTGATTATGAATTTTAAATGCAATGATGTTTTTCCAAGAAGAATAAATGGCTTTCTAATTTAAACTGATTGTCCTTTGTCGCATTTTTCCTTGTAGGCACGACTGTCCTCTGCAGTTATCAACAGCTCAGCTCTTCACTCTCTAATGCCCTTGAACTAGTTTTCCTGTACAAGATTTTGTCTTTGTATTTTTTTTTAATTTGTGTTGCACAGATTTCTGAAACATCAAACTAAACAATCTAATGCCTTTGCAAAGAGCAAACTCTCTCCAATTCATTTGTTAGTATATTAGGCTACTGAACTGTTTTTAACATTACAGATTTTTTCCACATCAACTTATTTCAGTGTTTTTTGTACAAAGTCTCACTGACAGTTGGTATGAAAAATATAAACATACCTAAACAAACATCAAAATGAAAAATTACTCACCTCAACCACCTCAGTTAAAGCTGTCCCTGGATCAATTTTTTGATTGTGCTAATATTTTTTTCTGATTAAAGATAAATTTATTGTGATGAAAGCCAAAATATTAAATGCCATGGATGTATATTTACTAAATAATCCACTATTTTATAGAGTGGGGTCAAAATGACAATTTTCACCTGAGATTCAGAGCCAAATTACAGGTGTGTAAAAATGACTACAGAAAGATGGCAGCATCATAATGTTACTTTTACACAGAGATTGGTAGATCTTTTAGTAAAATCTGTTGACTTTAGCAATCTTTGTTGCATTATGTGCCAATGGTGACCATTCAAAAATGGGAAAAGAGCATTTTTCAAGCTTTTTCTCCAAAGTTTGCATGCCTGTACATCAAGAAGTAATAAAGATACCTTAATGCCCTTTTAGGTATTGGGTCTTAACAAACTATCTTTTTGGCATCTTGTTTTTTAAGGCCCTGCATGGTTCAGTTACAGAGATATTGGAATTTCAATATGGCTCCAGGAGTAAATTGTTAAATTGTACACATTCTGATCAGTCAAAATCCAAATGTGGGTCACTTTGTATAAAAATGACACTGTTTTTTCTTTTAAAGAGGAATGTCTGAAGAATAAGTGTTGAAATGTTGAATAAAAAATGTTGAAACTAGAAATGTATTTTATTTACTTCTTTCAAAACAGCTGGTTTGAACATACCTGTCTGAGTGCCTTAAGTATTTTATTTTTTCAAAGTTTAATAAATCCATAGAAAAAACTTGCTATTTTCCCATTTTTTAATGGGCACCACTGGCACATAATGCAACACAGACTGTTAAAGTCAACATATTTTACTAACAGACCAACCAATCTCTGTGTAAAAATAACATTATTATGCTGCCATCTTTATAATGTCATTTTACCCCCCTGTAATTTGGCTCTGAATCTTAGATGAATCCTGAATCTTGCCCCCCCCACCCCCCTACAAAATAGTAAATATTAATCCATGGCTTTTCATCACTATATATGTTTATCTTTCTTCAGAAAAAAATCTTAGCAAAAACAACATTTTGAGCCAGGGACATTTCTGATCAAAATTTGTTTGATTTGACACGGAATGACCCAGCTACAGACAGAAAGCAGATCTGGAAAAAGAAAAGACACCAGTGTCAGTTCAAATTGCAGATTTACAGATCAGACCGGATGAACAGCAAGGGGGATTTCACATTACATGTGTAAAAAGTATATGTGGTTTCTCTTCTAGGAAATTTCTTAGATCCTCTAGAGTTGCATTTTGGTTAGTAGCCATTGTCATCTTAAATGTGATTGATATAGATCAAATATATTTCGAACTATGACCTGTGTGATTACTGATGTACTTTCCATTTTGTTTCTGCCATAATTCTGCCATAACAGATTCTCAGATGTTTGTTTCTTCTTGAAGAGGTTTATTTTGTGACAGTAAATGGCTAACTGCACATTTTGCGCATTATCCCACAATAGTACAGAATTAAACATTTTAATGTTGATTTGAGTTCGAACTACTTTATAATTTTACCCATATATTCTAAAACAACTAAGAAAAAAGTTGTCCACTACAATGAATAAAATAATTGCCCTACAGCCTTTTTACTGCAAGGATAACAAGTTATTTTTACTGCAGTCAGTCTGTCTGTATAAAACAGTCGGTCACTGGTGTGATAATAGAGACATGAATTTAGAGTCAGTTTCAGTTTGATAAACAGTGTGGTCATTATTAGGAAATATCTGACCACTGGATGCCACGACTGTCCAATCAGAATCACGGTAGCCTATTCCACAGTGGCTAGGTGAATAAAATTATCCACAGTTTGCCTATACATACACATGGTTATGTTACAAACAGCTCATTCTCATGGATTAGTGATAGACATGTGTGGGTCCACAGCTGGCAAGTGTTAATTTACAGACCAGAACAGCTCTCTGTTCAAAGGCTATTGTATTTTCCCTGTGTGTCCTGGCTCATAGCAACAGAGATACTGCTATTTGTCTCCCTTATTGTTAGGCTGTGGGACGCAAGCATCGCCTTTGATTTTTCAACACAATGACTCATAAATAGCCTATCAGCTTCAGCTGTGTCCTGCAGGACTGAGAAACACTGAGGCAGAGCAGGTTATTGTGTTACTGACACATAGAGAGGTTAAGATGCACGAAGATAAACACAATCAGCAGTAGTAGCCTACAAGACGGGATTCTTCTCAGCCAAAGCTGTTGGATTACTGTGAAGTTTTTCAGGCTAAATATGTGTACAGCCAAAAATAAACTGCTACTTCCTGTCTTGTTGCCAGGATACCTCTATGATCACAGTCGGAATAGCAACGTTCAATTCGCAATACTGAAATAAATTAGCTAGTGTTGTCTTACCTGTATATAATATCTTGTTCATGTTTGTTATCCACGTTATTTCTCAACAAGTGTAGTCTTTTCTCTGAATGTGCGAGACTTACGGTTCATTAGCCGCTATTCGCTTGTTAAATCTGACATCAAGCGGCACCTCTTCCGTGACTTCCGGGTCCAAACGCTCTATCAGATGACATGAGAAAACAACAAACGGTACTAATTATACACTCACAATGTGATATAACACTACCAAAAAATTATAATCCTACCCTTTAACTCCATACCAAAATCCCAGATAGCCAGACAATGAAAATATAAATATAAATAAATAAATATAAAAATTATTAGGGTTTGGGATGCTGTAAGCACGGAGACTGTAGTGTACACCATAAATTTAAAAACGTATAACTTAAATGTTTAATATGAATAAACAGTGCTCATAAATGGCTGCTAAGATAGTATTCTCAAGTGAAATGAGTTGGGGTTTGGACCCAGAAACAGCGTTCGCTGGTGCATTCAATGGACGGATTTTGTCATCACTTAACAAGCCCATAGAGTTTTTTCACGTTACGTCATCAATACAGAAGTCGGCCATTGCGGCGGCACAGAATGTAAACATTGCCACTGAACCGAATGGAACTTGTGCACTGGCGAAAAAACTAAAGTAATTCACTATGTCAGGATAAGGAATAGAAGAAGAAAGAACTGACAGGTCATCAGTCCACGACAAGGGTGGCAGATCGTATGGATATTTACCACCTATTACAGGGCTTGATGATATGGACTGCCCTATGGCCCGGTGCAACTCGTACATTCACTGCACTGCATTCATGTTCCAAAATGTCATTTGTGTGGGAATATTATGTTATTATTATATTTAGTCTGTAACAGGCAACCACTGAAGATGGACATTAAGAGGAGAAAATACTGTAGCAGGCAGATCAATCTCACTGTTCACGATGCATGAAATATTGGAAGAAATGCGTAACTAATGAATTGCAGTTTATATGAATGTATCTCTGAGGTTTACATGGCATTTTCTTTTCATTTAGCATCTGTATAATGCATTATAAAGCAGTTTTAATAAGCGTAGTGCAGCTTTGTGTACAGCAGTAACCAAGGTAGCAGGTAGCGTTGAGCTCTGTATTAACTTCAGTTTGCTCAAATACAACCTGCTTACTACATTCTTCTCTATATGATTTAGCACCTTTCACGTATTTTCCGTGGTTTAGACAGCATGAACTAGTAGAACAACGTCTTCAGTGGTGCATTAACTGTGCAATCAATGCTGCTTTTTACATATGAGTATCGCCACAATGGCCGCGCATCCAGGTAACTGACCAGAACGTGACGTCGGTGCATATCCTTTATAAAAAAAAATAGCAAGAAGAATAGCAAAGTGCAGTAAATGGTAAAACTGCTTGCACTACAAACCAGTGTGTTCATAATTAAGATAATATATTAAAATAATATGGTAAAACAAAGCATCAAATGTGTAGGCTAATTTATAAATGTTTTGAGCTAGGTGAAACTAACAATGGCAAGATGTAACAAATGTATTTTATAAATGGTTATATGTATTTTTATTCTTAATTAAACCAATGTGCAGTTAATATCAAAAAGTCAAATTTCTGCGGAAGAAAAAACCAATTACCTCAGTCCTGAGGAAGATGGACAATCCATATTGACAGGACTGAGACGCCATCTCATGGCCAAAAGTGTTTGTAACAACCAGACTTCATCTCCTGTCGGAAATAACAACAGTAACATCGTCTGAAACATTAAAGGTTGACATATCACAACATATCGAAATAGAGAGAGGTATAAAATCGAAAACGGGAAGACAAGTCAGTGCAGCACACATTATCAGGCCATTAGCTGTCGCTCTCATAGACTAAATCTAAAAAATGCCTACTCATTCACATGTGGGCTAGTTGCTGAGCAACTCCCTCCCAAGCCCAGCCTCAACCAAGCACACTATTGGTTTTCAGAAGAACATCTCACATCTGAAGAACAGAAGGATATTGACAGCATCAACAGCGTCGCTCTTTTTCACACAGTATTCTAAATCTATATTATTGTTTTTGCATGTAAAAGATCAAGATAACTTGCTTAGCAATAGGAAGGAGGAGAATTTATTTGATCTTGATTTGTCTGTCTTTTGGGATACACAGCAGCAGGTTGTGCAGCGGTGAAACAGAGGAACACAAGGACTCTTACTGTTAATGTGAAGGTGTCCAGGTGAAGGACTTGGCTTGGTATGTAACTCAGGGGAATATGGCTGAATTTGGGGGGGCAGATGGTGCAGTGTGCGTGTATGTGAGACAGAGAGCTTGTGCATAACATGAATGTTAAGATTAGACTGTGACTATATATAGGGCTTGTTCATAGAAAGCGCACTCTTTTTAAAACGGTAATGGTGGTGAAATATTATAGCTTGCTGCACTGTGCAGTGAATCAGCAAAAACCTGACCCACAGTCAAACTGAATCAAATGTCTAAGACCTACTATGTAACTGGAGAATGGATACCATATTTCCATGTCGAGGTAAAAAAATAAATATTTGAGATTTAATTTTGTATCATTTAAGATATCTTGTATGCTTTATGGAATATGGAAAGAAAGCATCTGCCAAGAAGATGAATAGAGAAATATTGATCGCTTGGCACAAGCTTTGGAATTGCCTCATATGAGCTTTATAAACACATTAAAACATGTCCAGTCGTGCTCGTTAGGGGCCAACATCCTGCAGATTTTAGCTCCAACACACTTGCCTAGAAGTTTCTAGTGAGTCTGAAGACCTCGATTAGCTGGTTCCGGTGTGCTTAATAAGGGTGGAAGCTAAACTCTGGGGGACAGTGGCCATCCTGGAACGGGTTTGGTCACCCTTGCATTAAAGTGTTCACTAGTGTTACTTTAATATTATTAATATACTTTATTGTTTTTGTTCATTTTGAATTATTTTTTTATTTTATTTTATGTTTTCACTTTAATTTTAGTTATTTTTTTTAGTAAATTTGGGTGTGTTTTGTCTTTTTTTTAAATGCCTAGTTTTTATTAATTTTTGTATTCGTTTTTGTTTGCTTGTTTGTTATTTTAGCGCTTCAAGTTAAACAAAACGAAAATGAGAAATGATGCTTTAAGTCAGTTTCGACTTATTTTAAGTCATATTTTTGATTTTTTTAGCTCGTAGTTATGACTTAAGTATGTCATAATTTTGACTTTATAAATAATAATTTTTACTTTTTATCTTGTAATTTTGACTTAAGTCAAAATTTCGACTTTTTATTTCATAATTTCGACTTTTTAAAGTCATTATTTTGACTTTTTAATGTTGTAATTATGACTTAAAAAATCATAATTTTTACATTTTATCTCATCATTTTGACTTTTAAGTCATACGTTTGACTTTTTATCTCGTAATTATGACTTAAGTAAGTCATAATTTTGACTTTTTATCTCATAATTTTGACTTTTTATCTTGTAATTATGACTTAAGTAAGTCATTTTGACTTTATCTCCTAATTTCTACATTTTATCTCGTAATTATGACTTATAATTTCAACTGTCATAATTTCGACTTTAAGTCATAATTTCCCATTTTTAAGTCATAATTTCTACTTTTTACAGTCAAAATTTTGACTTTTTATTTTGTAATTATGACTTAAGAGAATCATAATTTTTACTTTTTTATCTTATAATTTTGACTTTTAAAGTTATAATTTAGAATTTTTTTGTCATAATTTTGACTTTTAAGTCATAATTTTGACTTTTTATCTTGTAATTTTGACTTAAGTAAGTCAAAATTTTGACTTTTTATTTCATAATTTCGACTTTTTAAAGTCATTATTTTGACTTTTCAATCTTGTAATTATGACTTAAGAAAGTCATAATTTTGACATTTTATCTCATAATTTTGACTTTTAAGTCATGAGTTTGACTTTTTATCTCGTAATTATGACTTAAGTAAGTCATAATTTTGACTTTTTATCTCATAATTTTGACTTTTATCTTGTAATTATGACTTAAGTAAGTCATTTTGACTTCATCTAATTTCGACCTTTTATCTCGTAATTATGACTTCAACTGTCATAATTTTGACTTTAAGTCATAATTTCGACTTTTTACAGTCAAAATCTTGACTTTTTATTTTGTAATTATGACTTAAGAGAATCATAATTTTGACTTTTTATCTTATAATTTCGACTTTTAAGTCATAATTTTGACTTTTTATCTTGTAATTATGACTTAAGTAAGTCATAATTTTGACTTTTTATCTCATAATTTTGACTTTTAAAGTCATTATTTCGACTTTTTATTTTGTAATTATGACTTAAGTATGTCATAATTTTGACTTTATAAGTCATAATTTTGAAATTTTTTGAGTCATAATTTCGACATTTTATCTCATAATTTTGACATTTTATCTCGTAATTATGACTTAAGTATGTCATAATTTTAACTTTATTAATTCATAATTTTAACTTTATTAATTCATAATTTCGACTTTTTAAAGTCAAAATTTTGTTTTTTTATTTGGTAATTATAACTTAAAATCATAATTTTGACTTTTTATCTCATAATTCCACTTTTTAAAGTCATTATTTCGACTCTATTTTTTTGTAATTATGACTTGAGTATGTCATAATTTCAACTTTATAAGTCATGATTTTGAATTTTTGAGTCATAATTTCGACTTTAAGTCATAATTTTGACTTTTTATCTTGTAATTAAGACATAAGTGTCAATTTCAACTTTATGTCATAATTTCGACTTTTAAGTCATAATTTTGACTTTTTATCATGTAATTATGACTTAAGTCATAAATGTTGACTTTTTATCTCATAATTTTGACTTCTTAAAGTCATTATTTTGTCATTTTATCTCATAATTATATAATAATTTCGACTTTAAGTCATAATTTCGACTTTTTGAGTCATAATTTCAATTTTTTTAAGTCATAATTTTGACTTTTTATCTCATAATTTTGACTTTTAAAGTCATAATTTAGATTTTTTAGAGTCATCATTTCGACTTTTTATCTTGTAATTATGACTTAAGTATGTCATAATTTCAACTTTTAAAGTCATAATTTTGACTTTTTATCTTGTAATTTTGACTTACGTATGTCAGAATTTAAACTTTTTAAGGCATGATTTTTTTTTTTACTTGACGGAAATGGGGTTCCAAGGTATGGCAAATAGTTTAAATAAAATAAGTTTAAGCTTATATATATAGCATTTGTTAATGTTTATCCAAAGTATTATTTACTTGTACTATTATTATTTGTTTTTGTTATCTACAATAACCCTGGTAGTCATAGCAGCAAGAATGTAAAATTATTGTAGTCTTTGCCAGGGATTTTCAAAATGAGGTCTGGGAACTTTCGGGGGTTTCTACAGGGGTCCATGTGTTTTCCCCAAACAGTAGCTTATAAACAGCTCTTTATAGACCTATATGAAAACGCATAGAAACCTTTCTGCTTAAGGTATCAAAAAGGTTTGTAAACTCTCACTTCTGTTGTTGGAAAGACCGACAATGTAAAGGCAAGTCCTGATCACAACACAGAAAATCTCAAATGTATAATATAAATAACACACAGGCTGGCATTCGGTTAGTTGTGTGTGAACGCCATTGAAATGTCAGCTTCACAGTGCACAGAGCTCATCCTGACATCATTCTCCATCTTGCTCTCTAGCGCCATCCTCCCTTTGCAGGACGCTGAAGGAACCGGCAGGGTTTGTTCACTGGCTGACTGCTGCAGTTGGACAGACAATAACTCAGCGTGCCACAGAGGTAAGTCAAACCGGTTTACAAACTCAAAGACTTGTATTTAACAGCGATTCATCTTTAATCAAGCAGTGAACTATGCTCCTAAACCTTACCACAGTTTTTACCCCTGCGAACAGTGTATTGGTTTTAGGATGTGAGTGAATCCGACTGTTGGGTGTGTGACTGAGACATAACGGGCCTGATTGTCTTTATAGTTTGATGTATAAAAAAGAAAAATCATGTAATTTCACTAAGATTGCATCGCTAAGAAGAACTGCACATAAATCGGATTGCTTTCTTTATGCATTCGCATCTACCGGTAGTTATTTTCATGGATGCACAATATATGCAATAACCATTTATGTTTATTTAAAGAATATTATATTCCATTATGATTGTCGTTATGCATGGCATGCAGGAATTGAATGAAATCTCAAGGCAGTGTGGCGACAGACGCATGCGATGCTTCACGTGCACGCGGTTTGCCGGTGTGGAAAAACCTAGAAGTATTAAGACAACGATGGAGCATAATGTGGCTCACACCGATGTGTTAAGTCAGTCTGGAAGAAAGGTGCCAGGTTTTTTCCACAGGTCTGTTATGGTCATAACGAATGACAAATCGATAATCAGGGTTTTTTGCGGCTTTTGAGCGTGGACCTGATCCGTCTCAAAGCGATAAACGGACTCGACGCGTCGCTGATCTTCCGGCGTAAAGGGATTTTCGCAGTTTGCCCTCGGTTTAAAATGGTGCTGATGTTGCATGTGGATGTCCTGCCATGGTTACACAAATAGAGATACAGAATATTAAATGTTAGCCTTTATTTGCAGATTTAAAGAGTTTAAAGCGCACGTCTTTTAGAAAGAGCCCTCTTTTCTTTTTTTCTAAGCGAAGACCTATTGAAGATGCTGACCTTTGTAACACCACATGGGGCTTTTGTCTGGACGACTCTGCAAATAAATCAGTCTGTTGAACGAAAAAACATTTTTATAATGCGATATTACAAAAAACGACTGTTACTAGCCCAATGGGAAATAGAAGCAACAAGCCTGAATCGTAATATTTAATCAATTTCCGTGCATTTTTATTGATCCGGTTTATATGTAACCTGTCCGTTAAACTACATGAAACCCGCTGTTTTTTCTCTTTTATATGATTTGTATGAGAATACATAGATGTATAGACTTAATTCTGCATTTTCAAGCCAGCGGACACACCTTGCTCCCCCGCCCTCCCCGTCTCTCTCCTTCTCTCTCTCTCTCACACACATCACGGCTGTTGCTCGGCCACACTCTCATCATCCTCGCCCATTGTTCGCTTCGTAAGTACAATTTATCTTTTGAAATGAAACATTTGAAATTCGAAAATCTTAACTGTAACGTTTGAAACGTAACGGTCGACTTGCACGGCTGCATCTTTCTCACTTCCTCCCCCACGCCCATCTCTGCTGAACATGCCGCCTGCCTTTAGCCCAACGGCACTGTCGCCTTCATATCGATTGCGTATGTAGTCTTTCATTTGTATAATATTTAAAAATAACGAATGACATATGCGGTTGTTATTTCAGCATGGCTTTATAGCAACGTTGTGGTTCTTTCTGGAGGAGAAGTTCATCAATATTAAACGGTCGGTTGGTATTCTGCAATACGTTTTTGTCAGTGCCTGTCTGTGAATGTCATAAACACGTATCTGAACCTTGTTTGCTAAACGCATTATTTTAAGGAAATGTTATTAGATTTTAATATTATGGTACATACCAGAACAAAAAAGAGACAGCAAGGGATGTACAAAAAGAACTGAGGAGATTATTAACCAGTCCTCCTACTAGCTTTGAACAGATTTAGTAACGTTGACATGATTTAAAATTCTAGGTCCACCCACTTATTTGCAGAACTGAAGAAGTTAATACTCCTCAGGTCCTACTGTAGATGCCGTCTGCAGGCTGCTATCTGTAAAATAAAAGCCAAAAAAGTTAATTAAAAGTCTATGCGGAGGGGGTTGCTTTTGCATACAGACATAAAATAAGCATGCGGAAATCTACCGAAAGAGTTTCCTCTTATTAAGAAGTATTTTTCTAACAGTAGATCCCACCGTAAGACAGAACCAGAGTGCTTTCTGTCCAGTTATGCCTAGCATAATCCAGTTAACCATGGCAATTAAGGAGACCCATGGAACATTAGGTAAATCTGATTCCGTTTACAGACCATGCAGTGACGGCCGTCAGACAGCCGTCTGTTACTTGCTTCAGCATTTCCACACTTGTCATATTTGGTTCGATTAAAATTAACTCTGGTGCGATTGCTCTGTTAGTGCGGTTCATTTGAGTAAGTGTGAACGCTGCCAAACAAGCGGACTGAGACTGCTAAAAAGATTGGTCTTGGTCCACTTCCAAATAAACTCAGGTGTGGTTTGAATAAAATGTGAACGCAATATGGACAAAATACTTTTAAACGAACCAAAGACAGTATGTAATGACAAGATGCAACGCTATATGTCTTGATTTCACGAAGAGAACAAGTGGTGTGTCCAAAACAAAATGAGCACATGGAAAACGTGGAGCAACGCCGCTTTAAGTTGAACACACCTTTTGTTTGGGATGTTCAGTGAGTTCCGTCACAAAATATACCTAATTGAACCCGACCAATCAGGTTGTGAATGCATAGCCTTCAGGTTCGTTATCTAGGTTCGCTGTCAAAAATGCCAGTGTGAACACTAAGAGGATCAGGACCAAATGTATCATTTTTCTTTTTGGTCTGGACCAAATGAACCAAACTACAAGTGTGAACACAAACAAACTCAATTCAGAATAGAGAGGGCTGGGCTTGGTTTAAAATTGCATTTCTCCTTTCATTAAAAAGAGAATTTTTGAACATTGCTTCTTATAATGACTGCGTCATAATTTAGCTTAGTTCATTAAAAAGTCGTAATGGTAAGTCATTTAATCAATATTCTCAATGAATTACATTATAGTATGTAGTAATAGGTTTCAGGCTATATGTTGTCAGAGGGTCTCCACAAGAAGCATTAGTTCACTTTAATTTCATTAGAAGAACCATTATCGCCCAATCAGATCTTAGGGACGTCCGGAGATATGGCGGATATGACAAACCAGATTCAACAAGTCTTGAAGACAGCGAGGCAGTGTCTCTGTGGTCTGGTAGGCCAGATCCCATGCAGTGTGCACTGCAGTCCTGAGCTCCCTGATGCACCATGGCAACAGATGACTAACTTCCTGTGTGCAGCGGCTGGAGATCACAAAAATGTGTGTTGCATACACACGCAAGCTGATTTCATGGTGTTTATGCATCTTATATTCTCCATATTGAAGCCAGTTGAATAGTTCATGATGTCTGTGCCTCACAGCTATCTGCATCCGCACACATTTTGTGGTGGATGTATATCACCAGAATGACATTTTCCTCTTGATGCCAGCATCTGTACAACACATGTTCACCTAAATGCCAACCGTCCGTTTCGGGGACGGAATATTTTCATATGCTAAGTGGATCATGCTGTTATCAGCAGTGACTTCGTCTGGCAGCATGACCATTATTTCATGTCAGCCAGAGTCCATGCACACAAACACATTGACTGCTCCGCCAGTTGGTTAATTTAACGTGCAGATGCAGTTCAGTGAGGTGTGATCTGAACTCTTGTGGAGTCTGGGCAAGACTTAGGCTGTGGTCTAGAGACCACATGGCAGATGGGAAGGTTGCGTCTCTCAGTTAGATCAAGGACATCTCTGCTGTTGGAGCAGGTGTGACACGGGCAAATCACCACAGCACTGTTTATACATAAAAGATTTTAAGTCATCCTTGTAGTAATGCATTTAATTTACATTCATTTCTGACATTATTAACCCTATAATGTTGTTCTGATCTTTTTTTCTTCTGTACACTCTTAAAGAGATGAAAATTCTGTCATTAATTACTCACCCTCATGTCATTTCAAAAATTTACAGATAATGTACTCATCCCATTGTCATCCAAGATGTTTATGCCTTTCTTGCTTCATTCGTATAGAAATTATGTTTTTCAAGGAAACATTTCAGGAATTATCTCCGTATAGTGGACTTCAATGGTGCCCGCGAGTTTGAACATCCAAAATGCAGTTTCAGTGCCGCTTCAAAGGGCTCTTAACAATCCCAGACAAGGAATAAGGGTCTTATCTACAGAAACGATCGAAAAAAAAAATGATATACCTTTTAACCTCAAATGCTCGTCTTGTCTAGCTCTGCCATGCACATGTGTACTCTGCGTAATCCAGGTCAATACAGTTTAAAGTTGGAGGAGAAAATGAGATGGGAGTTTTTCGACATACCCTAACTGTATTGACCCGGATTACACAGAGTACACATGTGCATGGCAGAGCTAGACAAGACGAGCATTTGAGGTTAAAAAGTATATCCATTTTAATGTTTTTTTTTTAAGAAAATGACTGATCGTTTCACAAGAACCTTATTTCTTGACTGGGATCGTTTAGAGTCTTTTGAAGCTGCATTTTGGATGTTCAAACTCACGGGCACCATTGAAGTCCACTATATTGTGACACTTCCTGAAATGTTTTCCTCAAAAAAACATAATTTCTTTACAACTGTAGAAAAAAAGGCATGAACATCTTGGGGTGACAATGGGGTGAGTACATTATCTGTAAATTTTTGTTGTGGAAGTGAACTACTCCTTTAAACACAATAGCATGATTTTAGGGAGAGCCAGAGAAAGGATAAGCTCCTAACCACTGGATTTAGTATTTACCAGTTAATCTTGATGGCTGGTACAAGCATGATGCAATGCTTGAGAAAATACTGACCATTTTCCTGATTAAGCCAAACCTGCAATGCATTTGGCACATGGAGACTTGCAGCCATCGCCCTCACTGATCCTGCAAGCCCAGTGCTGGAGCTCTGCAGGAACAGACAGAGAGAGAGAATGAGATGAACTAAAGGGTGGAGACATGAGATGGAGAGATGGCTGCACACTTCTGAAGTGATGCTGCAATCTGCGCTGCTAGCTGGGATGGACAAAACTAGGTCAGACGCAGAGAGGCACCCAACTGTGCACAGACAGGGAAGCTAGCAGAGTTGCCCACCCTTTAACAACATCCAAAGCACACACACATTTATTACCTTTCTACAAACTGTAAATAAAAACTCAACAATTTCACGCTGAGCTGCCACTAGAACTCACCTGAGTGGACTCGACATGGGTGTTTGTGCTGCATTGTTGCAGAGGCATTCTAGAACCATCTTCCGGACACTTCATTTACACCACGCATAGGGCACTTATGTAATTGGTCTGTCTGAAAAACTCTGAGAGAGACCCATAAATTTAGTGAACAGAAACGCTGAGCTGGAGAGGACAGTCTGGTTAATTTAACCCTCAGGGCAGTTAAGGTAGAGTGTCTCTCTGGGCTATTAAAAGGGGATGGATGATAAACAAGCTAGTATTTTAGTTATAGGACAATGGCCACCCAGATATGGAACTGCTTTTGGAGTAAGCCAGCATAGTAGGTGGATTTAAAGGGATAGGTCACCCAAAAATTAAAATTACTTCATGATTTACTCACCCTCAAGCCATCCTAGGTGAATATGACTTTCTTCTTTCTACAATCAGAGCTATATAAAACAAATGTCCTGGCTCTTTCAAGCTTAATAATGGCAGTGAATGGAGTTTAAGATTTTGAAGCTCAAAAAATGGCATCCGTGATTC